>NW_019154095.1:16185583-16384686 GCF_002288905.1 Enhydra lutris kenyoni | reverse complement strand
AAAAAAAAAAAAAGAAACAATTAAAAGAAGAAAATGAATAAATAAAAAATATAAAAAGGAAAAAAACTAGTTAGATAAACTAGTTAAAAAACGTTAAAAAAGAAAAGGGTAAAAGTTTAAAAAAATTTAGCAGAAGAAGAGGAAAAAAATTGAAAAAGGAAAAAAAAAATTAACTGCAAGTCTAAAGAATCATGGGGAGAAAGCCATGAGCTCCGGCTTTGCTTTCTCCTCCTCTGGAATTCCGCTGCTCTCCTTGGTATTGAAACTGCACTCCTTCATAGGTGAACTTGGTCCTGGCTGGATTTCTTGTTGCTCTTCTGGGGGAGGGGCCTGTTGTAGTGATTCTCAAGCGTCTTTGCCCCGGGCGGAGTTGCACCGCCCTTACCCGGGCCGGTCTGAGTAATCCGCTCGGGTTTGCTTTCAGGAGCTTTTGTTCCCTGAGCGCTTTCCGTAGAGTTCCGGAGGACGGGAATGAAGATGGCGGCCTCCCGGTCTCCGGCCTGGAGGAGCCGAGAGCCCGGGGCCCCACTCCTCAGTGCGCCCTCAGAGAATAGTGCCCAATTACTCCCGTCACCCTGGCCTCCGGCCGTGCTCTGAGGTGACCGAGCCTGCGACCGGTTCAAGGTAACCCTGAGTTTAGAGCTCACTGCTTGGCTCTGTCTCTGTAGCCGGCTTCCCCGTTCTAATACCTGTAAGCTCTGTGACACTCAGACGCCCCGATCCTTCTGTGACCCTGCGGGACCTGAGGCCACGCTGACCCCGCGCGGGCTTCACCCCGGTTAAGCCTCTGGAGCGATGTCCCTCAGCGGAACAGACTTTTAAAAGTCCCGATTTTGTGCTCCGTTGCTCCGCTGCTTGCCGGGAGCCGGCCCCTCCCCCCGCGGTCTATCTTCCCTTCGCTTTGGATTCACTTCTCCGCCAGTCCTACCTTTCAGAAAGTGGTGGATTTTCTGTTTCTAGAATTGTTGCTGTTCTTCTCTTCGGTCTCCTGTTGGATTTGTAGGTGTTCGCAATGGTTTGATAAGCTATCTAGCTGATCTCCTGCTACCTGATGCAGTCTCAGCCTGCTACTTCTCCGCCATCTTGACTCCCCAGAAATGTAAATCTTAACTGAAAAAGTAAAATCAAGCAAAACATTGCTTGGTTTGGAGGAGAAGTGATGCTCCAAATAAGCTTAAATGGGGATGTCCAGGTGAGTAACAAATGCAGGAAAACCTTAGGTAGAAGCAAGAGAGCTCTCCTTCACTGCCTCCATAGGAATCCCTGTTTCTGAACCTCTAAAGCAACTATTATAATTACGTTACAGGTTTTTTGGAAAATATGGACAAAATGGATGAACTAATGAGGAATTTTAGCAGAACACTGAAATTATAAAATTGGACCAAATAAAAACTCTTGTATTAAAAGTATTTGAAATGAAAAAAAAAATCATTGGAAGGGCTTAAGAGCAGAATGGACACACAGATAAAAGGATCAATGAACTCGAAGATAGTCAATAGACCTTACTCAAAATGAAGGAAGTATAGAGAGAGAGGGAAAAAAAAAAGAGAGAGAGAGAGAGGAGAATGCCTAAGATTTAGTGACAAAAACAGTCTCACATAAGGATTAAACTTATCAAAGACACAGAACCAAGGTCAAAGAAGCTCAGTAAATCCCATATAGGATAAAAAGAAAGACCTCATCCAGGCATGAGATAGTCAGATAGATAAATTCAAAGACAAAGAGAAATTTTATTTTATTTTTATTTATTTATTTTTCAGAGAGAGAGAGCACAAGAGGCAGAGTGGCAGGCAGAGGCAGAGAGAGAAGCAGGCTCCCTGCTGGACAAGGAGCCCGATGCGGGACTTGATCATGGACTGGGATCATGACCTGAGCTGAAGGCAGCGGCTTAACCGACTGAGCCACCCAGGCGTCCCCAAAGAGAAGTTTTAAAAGTAGCCAGATGAAAGAGACATAGTATAATCAGAGAAACAATAATAAGAATTATGGCTGAGTTCTCCTGAGTAAAGAAAAAGCAGCCAGAAAATAATAACATCTTTGAAGTATCAAAAGAAAATGTGTCAACCTAGAATTCTATGTCCAATGAAATTTTCCTTCAAAAATGAATGTGAAAGAAAAGATATTTTCAGACAAAACAAAACAAACAAAAACAAAAACAAAAACAAAAGCAGAACTCATTGTCAGCAGTTTTGCTCCACAAAACATATTAAAGAATGCATCGTAGGCTGAAGGAAATCATCTTGGTGAAAACTTCGCTTGCAAAAAACTGAAGAACACCAGAAATGGTAAATACATGGGTAAATGGAAAATACTTTTTCTTAATTTCTTTGAAAGTCTAGTGACTATTTAGAACAATAATATTAATAATACACTGCAGCATTTATAAGACAGAAGTGGAATGATAAAATGAGCAGATGAGTATGATAAAATGAGCAGAAAGGGCTATAGGTGGTAAATGGAATTATGCTCATTATAAGATTTTTATATTTCTCATGAAATAGCACAATATTAATTTTATGTAGACTGTAATAAGGTTAGGACACATATTGTGATCCCTAGAGCACAAACAAAAACAGGAAAGCAAAAATAGTTCAAGAGCCAGTAGAGACAATAGCATGTTGTACTAACAATTATTCAATTAATTCAAAACAAGGCAGAAAAGATGGAATAAAGGAACAAAGAGGGAAGAAGTAGAAAACAAATCTTAAGATGGGAAAATAAATCTAACCATATCAATAATTACACTACATAAAAAGGAAATGAGTATTCTTATAATGTTAGAGATGTCAGATAAAAGAGCAAGACCCAGTTGAATGGAAGCTACTTTAACTATTAAGAGACAAATAGTTCAAGAATTTTAAAAAATGGAAAAAAATACCATGCAAACACTAATCACAAGAAACATAGTGTGACTATATTATCAGACAAAGTAGACTTCATAATGGGGATATTAAAGAAGATGCAGAGGGGCATTTCATAATTTTAAAAGGGTCGCTTCATCACTTAAAAATTTTAGATATTATTTGTAAATAAGAATAGACCTTCAAACTATAGTAAGCAAAAATTCACAGAATGAAATGGAATAGTGGGAAATTTTAATATCCATTGACCAAAAATTAGTGGAAAGAGTAGACAAAAAAAAAATTGGTAATATAGAGAATTAAGCATTTTTTTAAAAAGTAGGTTCCATGCCCATCATGGAGGCCAAGGCAGGGCCCAATCCAGGGCCTGAACTAAGGATGCTGAGATCAAGACCTGGACTGAGATCAAGATTCAAAGACTTAACTGACTGAGTCCTCCAGGCACCCAAGAATTAAGCATTTCTAGTAACCGCTTGACCAAATTGATATTTATAAACTTTCACATTCAACTACTGCAAATACATATTATTTGCAAATGCATGAGGAACATTCACCGAGATTGAACTATAGCCAGATCATAAAATAAGTTTTGTTAAGTCTTAAAAAGCTAAAATCACATGAGAGATGTTTTTAGACCTTATAAGAATTAAGTTGAAATTCACTATAAAATTATATTAGAAAAACCCTTAAATATTTGAAAATTAAAATACATTCTTCTAAATAACCCATGGATCAAAGAAAAAAACGTGAGAAAAATCAGAAAATATTTTGAACTGAATGATAAGGAGACCCAGCGTATCAAAATTTGTGGGATACAGGTAAAGCAGTGCTAAGAGGGAAATAAATAGTTTTAAAGCATTCATTTGAGGAGGGGAAATCAGTAATTGAAACTACCAAAGTGAAACAAGCTGGATAAGAAAAGAAAATTAAGCTCAAACAAAAATAAAAGAAAGGAAATAAACTATAATTGTAAAAATCAGAAATCAATCATATGAAACAGGAAAGCAAAAGAGAAAGTTAACAAAATCAAAAGTTTGTTATTTAAGAGGATTAACAAAAGTGATATACCTTTAGCAAGACTAATTGAGAGGCAAAATGCCAATATAAAGAATGAAAGGAGAGCTATCACCATAAATTCTTCAGACAGTAAGTGAAAACAAAGGATATTAGAACATCTTTATATAAGTACATTCAGTCAACTAGATGAAAGTTAAAACATAGTTTCCTGAAACTGATAAAACAAAAAGTAGAAATTTTGAATACAACTGTATTTGCTAAAAAAAAAAAAAAAAAAAAAAAAAAAAATCAACAAAAGAAAATGTCAAGCTCAGACTGCTTCACTAGTAAATTCCATCAAGCATTCAAGGAAAAAAAATATCAAAGTTTAATAAATTCTTTTAGAAATGAAAGAAGAAAAGAAGAAGAAGCACAAATTAGTTTTATGACGCTAGTTAGTATGATAATGATATCAAAATGTGAAGGACATTACAAGAAAAAAATTCAGAAAAAAAATATTTCTCATGAGCATAGAAAATGAAATTCAGTAATATTTAAAAATGATACTATATTATAGCTAAGCAACATTATGACGGGAATGCAAGTTTGATTTAATACTTAAAAATGAATTAATACAATTCACACCTAATAGGATAAAAAATTATATGATCATATCAGAATATGCAGAAAATGGATTTGACAAAATTCAACACCTAATCAGGGTCAAAAATAAAAACAACATCACAGCATATAGGAATAGAACTTTCCAAAATTGGAAAAGCATAACTATGAAAAGCCTACATCTAATATCATACTTACTAAGATATTGAATATTCCACTCTTACCTTTTAACATCATAAACAAGTTAAGGATTCTTAGTTTAACAAATTCTATTCAGCATGTGCTAGAGATCCTAAACAGTGCAACAGAAAAGAAAAAAAAAAAACTGAAAAGAAGGAAATAGAGAAAGGCATAAAGATTGAAAAATAAGACAGAAGGGAAATTGTCTATTTAAAGCCTATTCATGATTGGATACATAAAAATCCAATGGGTTCCATAAACCCCTAGAAGTAATGAGTGAATTTAGCAAGGTCACAGTATAAGTGGGCCCCTCTATAAACTAGCAATAAACAACTGGAAAATAAAATACCGTTTATGAGAAATTATAAAACATCTGTTATGTAAGAATAAATTTAGTAAAAGATGTGCTAGATTCTACCCTGAAAACCAAAATACTGCCAAGAGAAATTAAAGAAGGTCTAAATAGAGAGATATGTCATGTTACTGGTTTGGAAGACTCAATATTATTAAAACATTCATTATTGGGGCACCTGGGTGGCTCAGTGGGTTAAAGCCTCTGCCTTAGGCTCAGGTCATGATCCCAAGGTCCTGGGATTGAGCCCCACATCTGGCTCTCTGCTCTGCAGGGAGCCTGCTTCCTCCTCTCTCTCTCTACCTACCTGCAATCTCTCTCTGTCAAATAAATAAATAAAATCTTAAAACAAACAAACAAACAAAAAAAAAACATTCATTATTCCCAACTTACAGATTTGGAGAAATCACAACAAAAACCCCAGCAGATTTTTAAGAAATTTGACACACTGATTCTAAAATTGATAATAGAAATTTAAAGGACTTGATATAGCCAAGACAATTTTTAAGAAGAAGAAATGTTGAAGGAGTAATTTATTTATTTATTTATTTATTCATTCATTTTTAAAGATTTTATTTCTTTATCTGAGAGAGAGAGAGAGAGAGAGAGCACAAGAAGGAGGAGGGTCAGAGGGAGAGGCAGACCTCCTGCTGAGCAGGGAGCTCCACATGGAACTCAATCCCAGGACTCTAGGATTAAGACTTGAGCTAAAGGTAGACCCTTAACTGACTGAGCCACTCAGGTGCCCCAGTATTTTATTTAAAAAAAAAAAAAAATGCACATCAACAGGAAAACAACTAGTTTCAATATTTCTTAAAATGGAATCCTATTCAACAATAAAGTATGAATTACTGATAATGCAACAGCACAGATGAATCTCCAAAACATTATGTTGGATAAAAGAAAGCATACACAAGATTGCATGCTATTTGATTCCAACTATATGAGTTTACGAACTGGTGAAACTAATTCTTAGCAATATAAATCAGAACAACTACTGTCTTAGAGGTAAGGAGAGTTTACTGAAAAGAGGAATAAAAGTGTCTTATAGGTGATAGAAATGTTCAATATCTTAATTTTGGTGATTAGTTACATGGCTATATAAATGTGTCACAACTTGCCAAATGGTACACTTGAGACCCGAGCATTTTATTGTATATGAAATATATTTCAAAAAGATATTATTGCATTTTATTGTATATGAAATATATTTCAAAAAGATATTATTAAAAGTAAAATAATAAAGAACATATTGGAACATCCTACACAAAAATAAAGTAAAAATGGATTAAAGGCCTAAACATGAGAGCTGAAACCATAAAAATCCTAGCAGAAAACATAAGTGGTAATCTCTCTGACATTGGCCTTAGCAACATTTTTCTATATTTGTCTTCTCAAACAAAGGAAACAAAAGAAAAATAAACTATTGGGACTGAATCAAAATAAAAAGCATAGCAGAGGAAACCATCAATAAAACAAAAAGGTAACCTACTGAATGGAAGAAGATATTTGCAAATTGTACATTTGATAAGGGGTTAATATCTAAAATATATAAAGAACTTAAAAAACTCAAACCCAAACCCCCAAATAATCCTATTAAAATTGGGAGAGGACCTGAATAGACATTTTCCCAAAGAAGACATACAGATGGCCAACAGACACAGGGAAAGATGTTTAACATCACTCATCATCCATACCACAATGAGATGTCACTTCACACCTGTCAGAACGGTTACTATCAAAAACACAGGAACCGGGGCGCCTGGGTGGCTCAGTGGGTTAAGCCGCTACCTTCGGCTCAGGTCATGATCCCATAGTCCTGGGATCGAGCCCCACATCAGGCTCTCTGCTCAGCGGGGAGCCTGCTTCCCACTCTCTATCTCTCTGCCTGCCTCTCTGCCAACTTGTGATCTCTCTGTGTCAAATAAATAAGTAAAATCTAAAAACAAAACAAAACAAAACAAAAAAAAACCACAGGAACCACAAGTGTTGGTGAGGATGTGGAGAAAAAGGAACACTTGTGCACTGCTGGTGGGATTGTAAATTGGTGCAGCTGCTATGGAAACGGTACTAATGTTCCTCAAAAAATTAAAAATGGAACTACTGTATGATCGAGTAATTCCAGATTCCACTACTGGATATTTACCCAAAGAACATGAAATCACTAATTCAAATATATATAATTCAAATACATATACAGAAATATATAAAGGGGCACCTGGGTGGCTTAGTTGGTTAAGTGAGTGCCTTCAGCTCAGGTCATGATCCTAGGGTCCTGGGATCAAGTCTCACATTGAGCTCCTTGCTCAACAGGAGCCTGCTTCCCCCTCCCCCTCTGCCCGCATCTCCCCCTGCTTGTATTCTCTCTCTCTGTGCCAAATAAATAAAATCTTAAAAAATATATATATTTATATATATGTAATATAATATTATATAAATACATATATACATATATATAATATTATTCAGCCACTAAAAAGGAATGAAATATTTGCGATAACATGGGTAGGATCTATGAGGTATTATACTAAGTGAAGTAAGTCACACAGAGAAAGACAAATACCCCATGATTTACTCAAATGGGGAATTTAAGAAACAAAACAAATGAACAAATAAAAACAGACTTGTAACTACAGAGAACAAACTGATGGCTATCAGAGGGGAGATTGGTAGGGGGATGGGTGAGATAGGCAGAGGGGATTAAGAGTACACTTACCAGGTGAGCACTGAGTAATGTACAGAATTGTTGAATCATTATATTGTGCAACTGAAACTAATAGAACACTGTAAGTTAACTATACAGAAATTAAAAGAAGAAGAAGAAGAAGAAGGAGGAGAAGAAGAAGAAAGATATACCATATATACCATATAATCCAGTAATTCCACTTCTGGCTATTGATCCAAAGAAAATGAAAACTCTAATTCAAAAATATATGTGCACCGTTATGTTTACTGCAGCATTATTTATCATAGTCAAGATACGGAAGCCACCCATATCCAAAGACAGCTGAATGGATGAAGGAGATGTGGTGTATACACAATGGAATATAACTTAGCCACCGAAAAAGAAATCTGGGCATTTGCAGCAACATGCATGGGCCTAGAGGATATCATGCTAAGTGAAAAAAGTCAGACAGAGAAAGAAATATACCACATGATTTCACTTATGTGTGAAATCTGAAAAACAAAAGTCATGAACAACAATAACAACAAAGCAGAAACAGACCCCAAAATACAGAGAACAAACTGGGGGTTGCTAGAGGGGAGGAGTGTGGAGGGTGAGCCAAATGCATGAAGGGGTATGGGACGTACAGGCTTTCAGTTATGGAATGAACAAGTGATGGGGATGAAGTTACAGCGTAAGGAATAAAAAGGGAAAAATAGATCTATTGGAAAATGCAAAAGGTTAGGAGAACAAAAATCCTTTTAAAGCAGATTTTTGCTATTCACTGCCTATCTAATGTTATTAAAATTCTTTTTAGGGGCACCTGGGTGGCTCAGTTGTTAAGTGTCTGCCTTTGGCTCAGGTCATGATCCCAGAGTCCTGCGATCGAGCCCTACATCGGGCTCCCTGCTCAGCAGGAAGGCTGCTTCTCCCTCTCCCCCTGCTTGTGTTCCTTCTCTTGATGTGTCTCTCTCTGTCAAATAAATAAATACAATTAAAAAAAAATTCTTTTTATTTTTTTTAAGATTTATTTATTTATTTGTAAGACAGAGAGAGAGAGAAAAAACACAAACAGGAGGAGCAGGAGAGGGAGAAGCAGGCTCCCCACGGAGCAGGGATCGTGATGTAGGGCTCGATCCTAGGACCCTGCGATCATGATCTGAGCCAAAGGCAGATGCTTAATCAACTGAGCCATCCAGAAGCCTCTACCACTGAAATTTTTCAGTTTTTAAAAAATAATATACTGAAATTCCTTCAGAGAGCCACCACTGGTGAAAAAGCTAAAGTCTCTAAGTCCAGCCTCAAGACATAACCAGTGTTCATAGGTAGTTTTTATTTCCAGTATTTCCTATGCATATGTCGACATATTTGTAATAAAAATGAGGTTATGCTATCAAACTGCATACAATGATTTAAAGTCTAAGCTTCTAAATCTCAAACTGTATATAATGATTTAAAGTCTAAGCTTAGGGCACCTGGGTGGCTCAGTGGGTTAAGCCTCTGCGTTCGGATCATGATTTCAGGGTTCTTGAATCGAGCCCCCCATCGGTCTCTCTGCTCAGGGGGGAGCCTCCTTCCCCTCCTTTCTCTTCCTGCCTCTCTGCCTACTTGTGATCTCTCTTTCTGTCAAATAAATAAATTTAAAAAAATCTTTAAAGTCTAAGCTTCTAAGTCTAAAATCTGATTTATGAATCTGAAATTATTCACTGGGTTTCCAGAGGTTACATTCCATTGTCCTATTCAACATGGAAGGTATCTACTATTAATGTGCTTAAAACTTACTGGAGAAGGTGAATTCAGATCAACCGAAATCACGAAGAGGAAGTGAGTCAGCTGCCTCAAAGTATTTTTGGAACAGTGCAGTATATAAATGAACTGATTTTAAAGATAAATGCTTGATGTCACATTGATACTTTTGGAGAATAGGTATTTTGCTACTTAGATGCCACCGCTACTTTATAGAGTTGTGGTTTTCCACCTTCTTTTTATCAATAGACTCTTTTCTTCAAAGGAAATCTTACTAGGAAACCCAGTTTATGAAACAGATACCAGCCACGACAATTCTGGTTGAATAGTTTGGCAAAAAGCTAGCTTTTGTCAAGGGCCACAATCCACATCCTCTGTCCTACCCAGGAGTCTGGTTCCCCAGAAGAATTTGCGGGACTCCAGTGAAGTCTGAAAAGCACCAAATGAAAGGACAGCGGTTTTGTCTATTTTATTTATCCTCTCTCTAATACCATTCCTTTCTCTCTTCTTTTGCAAAAACTTCATAAGCCATTAAATAAATAGTTTTATATTTTACTGGTTTTGGTCGTATAATCAGAAGAATGGTTGAAAGATTATGATGAGATGAGTTACAATCGATAAAAGTGTCATCAAATTAATGTTTCACTTTTGATAATTTTAAAATCAGTGCGTTTGTTGGCCTTTAGTTTTCAATGTAATAATCAGCTTCATTGTTTCCATCAGGAATTGGCTTTTGCTGTGGGATTCTAATCTGGGAAATTAAGAAAGGGATCTACATGAATGTTGAATATGTTAAAAATATAATGGATATTGTCATTTCCCATTTGACATGAAGAAGCAAAAGGTTATACAAAGTTTTAAAGTTCTAGCTTCTGACTGGAAATATATCAACTAGCCAAGATATCTGCAGTTATCTCATGCTGATTTATGCTTTATTAACTATATTCATGTTTGATCTATTAAAGATATAAGGAGTTATAAAATTCTTGCCACAAGAAAACAAGTATTGTTACTATGTTTGGTGATGGGCGTTAACTAGTCTTAAGGTGATGATCTTTCTCCAATATATACAGATATCAAATCATTATGTTGCATGCCTGAAACTAACAAAATGTCCTAAGTCAATTATATCTCAATAAAAAATAATTTTAAAAAAGACAAAAGGAGATGAATTTTTATTTGATACATGCAACTCATTTGGTATTCTACATCTTCAAATCGTCATCTAGGGAAGGCATCAAAAGGGTGCTTGTGGGTAATAAGGCAGTATTGACCTTCGGTAACACTTCTGCTGGGTTTTGGTTTTTACAGCTTTCTTCCAGAGTATATATACCACTGAATTTTCCATTTTTCTCTCCTGGTTCTCAATACTCGACTTTGCCTTTCTTAAACTTCTCTCTACCTTCTTACCTTGAACCAAAGCAGAAAGAATAAAAAAGATGCTTTGAATAAAATGGGTTCAATTAAATTTCTGCCTTTGTTTCCCCATCTTCCTTTGCTTTAGTTGGGGCCAAGCATCAATAGCAGGTGTAACTATGATTTAATTGTGTCTGAAGGAGATAGAGATCACAGAAGCTTGGTTAAGGGATGATTTATTTTTACAAATATTCATTCAAGTGACACCTTAAAATGTGTTTTAAAGCAGGAACCTCTGTGCTTTCTAGAACTACATAAAGTGATATAACCATTTTATTTCCTCTGCCTATTGCCCAGCAGAGCTAACGTGAGTGAAACGATTAATCAGAATAATAATTAATTTTATCTGAACAGTGGGCTAATGGATGTCTTTCCTGTGAATCAGACATCTCCGTTTACATGAAAATAAATGAATGAAGTAGGTCGAGGTGGTAAATCTAGACCAATAAAGTTAGCTGTTAAGGCAGTTCTGAAACAAAGCGTTTCAGCTCTAGTAAGCAGACACCAGCCCTTGGCATTGTGTTTGGGATCTGCAGCTGAATATATGGCTTTGAAGTGAACAGACAAAGGCAGTGACAGACTCAAAAGAACTAAACTACTGTAAACAGTGCTGAGGAAGGAAAGGGGCTGCCTTTTTATATCACTGGTTAATTATCAAAAGTGTATTTTGCGTTCCCATTTTCAGAACTGGAACTGACAGTTAACATTTATATCTCAAAGCTTTAGAAATTCCCTGACTTTATAGGAAAGTCTGTTAGAAAGGGACAGATTCAATTAGCTAAATAGGGAGCCTGCCATTTTCGTAGCCGATTCACAGCATAAGAAGTTACTCTATTATTCAATTACTTTAAAAAAAAAGCAAAGATTTAAGGAAAAGTCTGTAATCACTTATGGAAAACGGAAATTGAAGCTAGAAAAATTTACAAAAGGGATCTTCTTCTATGAATTACATAGACATGGGAAGAGGAAAATGTAAAGGGTGTCTGTGAATATGTAGTATGTCTCTGGGGGCATCATATAAACTGGAGGGGATGGGACAGGCAGGATGAGTCAGTCTCTTCTTTCTGTACGCATTCCCCCTTGTTCCCCTTCCTATACCTTGAAATCCACAATTCCACATCAGTTTGGGTACCAAGACAAAGGAGGTATTCAATCTTTGATGAAAAAGTAAATGGATGGATAAATGATTAAATAAAAATATCCGTTGGGAAAAACTATCTTTTGTAACAGGTTAGTGTTATACATTATAGCCTCAAGATAAAAATACATGCTACAGAAATGCTTATTTTTTTAAAAGATGGTAGTTATTTATTTGTTGGAGAGAGAGAGCGCCCACAAGCAGAGGGAGGGCCAGGCAGAAGGAAAAGCAGACTCCCCACCGTGCAGGGATCCTGATATGGGACTTTTTCCTGGGATCCTGGAATCATGACCCGAGCTAAAGGCAGTTGCCCAGCCCACTGAGCCACCCAGCCATCCCAAAGAATACTTATTTTATCTGCTAACAAAAACACTGGTTTAGGGACGCCTGAATGGCTCAGTGGTTTAAACCTCTGCCTTTGGCTCAGGTCATGATCTCAGGGTTCTGGGATCGAGCCCCACATGGGGCTCTCTGCTCAGCAGGGAGCCTGCTTCCCCCTCTTCTCCTTGCCTGCCTCTCTGCCTACTTGTGATCTCTCTTTCTGTCAAAGAAATAAAATATTTTTCAAAAATGCTGGTTTAGGGGCACCTTGGTGGCTCAGTGGGTTAAAGCCTCTGCTTTTGGCTCTGGTCATGATCCCAGGGTCCTGGGATGGAGCCCCACATCGGGCTCTCTGCTCAGCAGGGAGCCTGCTTCCTTTCCCCTCTCTCTGCCTGCCTCTCTGCCTACTTACGATCTCTGTCTGTCAATAAATAAATAAAATTTTTAAAATGCTGGTTTAAAAAGGTGTTTATTATGGCTGTCAAATCGTTGTTGATCTCTATAATTGGGACAAGTATCCTTGACCCTCTCCAAATTCCTCAATAGGGATCAAACAGGTATTTTAAATTTTTTGATTACCTTTGCTTTCATTTGTTTAAAAGTCATTAAGAAGGGGATGCCTGGGTGGCTCAGTTGGTTAAGCCACTGCCTTTGGCTCAGATCATGATCCCAGGGTCCTGGGATTGAGTTCTGCATGGGGCTCCTTGCTAGCAGGGAGCCTGCTTCTCTCTCTGCCTCTGCCTACCGCTCTGCCTGCTTGTGTTCTCCCTCTCTCTCTCTCTCTGATAAATAAATAAATAAAATCTTTTAAAAAAATAAAAATCATTAAGAAGTAAAATTTATGCCTGTTTTATAATTTCATAATATACTTCCAGTGAGAAAGCAATAGGACACTTTATTTTACAGGCTCTTTCATATTCATTAATGAGATTAATTTTAATTATAAGTAATTATAAATATTTTGGAGAAAAATATGCTGAACATATTTGTATACCCCTCTTGAATGTTGTTTTATTTTACTGTTTCATCACGTCAGAGTTATTTATTTTTTTAAGAGAGATCCAGCTCCTGTGGTGGGAGGAGGGGCAGAGGGAGAGGGAGAGAGAGAATCTTAAGCAGACTCCACAGTCTGGCTCCATCTGATGACTCTGAGTCATGATCTTGACCTGAGCCAAAATCAAGAGTTGGACACTTAACCTACTGAGCCACCACTTGTGCCCCTCATCACGTCAGTACTACATGCATGTTCTGTCATTGATTTTAAGATGTGTTATTTTTTCTAAATGACCTCTAAGCCAGAGATGAACTTGAGAATAAAGCTGGAACTCAATAATAAAAGGCTTAGATACTGGGAGCTTTTACTACTTTCCATAATCTTCAATATTAAGCAAAGTATCCTACAAAAACAGATAATATAGAAGGAAAAACACCTATATGAGATTAAAAAAAGAAATATAGAAGAGGCTACAGCTTGAGAAATGAAGGAATTATATATAGTTTTTGTATTTTGTAAAGAGCGCTACTATAAGGTCATCTTAGATTTGTTTAGCACTAAATATTTTTTTTAAACTTCACAATTTTAATCTTTTGCTTTTTTTAAAAAATTTTTTATTTTTTCAGCATAACAGTATTCATTATTTTTGCACCACACCCAGTGCTCCATGCAATCCGTGCCCTCTACAATACCCACCACCTGGATCCCCCAACCTCCCACCCAGCACTAAATATTTTTAAGAATCTGCAGACATTTGATTATTCAAATGTGGGTAGTGTGGTAGGTAAATTGAAGACAGTTAAGATTCTGAATGTTGGGGCGCCTGGGTGGCTCAGTGGGTTAAAGCCTCTGCCTTCAGCTCAGGTCATTATCCCAGGGTCCTGGGATCGAGACCCGCATCGGGCTCTCTGCTCGGCGGGGAGCCTGCTTCCTCCTCTCTCTCTGCCTGTCTCTCTACCTACTTGTGATCTCTATCTGTCAAATGAATAAATAAAAAAAACTTTAAAAAAAAAGATTCTGAATGTTTATGACTTCTCCAGGGTTACTCAGCTGGTAAATGGTGAAACAAGCATTAGAACTAAGATTCTGGAATGCTAAATTATACCACCTCCATCACTCCTCATACGACCCAGGTAGGAGTCAAGTGAATGGTCACAACTATAGTGCCAACACCAGTGACCATCAAAAAGCACCCATGTGATTTCTCTAAGTCCCTGTAACTTCTTTTCTCTGCCTCCCAGATTCCCTATGGATAAGACCTGCTTCTATCCTTCCCATAACAATGACAAGAAGTCTAACTTCTTCACCCTCTAAGAAAATTCTGTTCCCAGAAAATATTACATAAATTTAGAAACTTTATTGAGGATATTGTGAGGAATTGATAGACAGCTCACTAGCATCTGCCCTGTTCCATCCTCACAGTCTAACAACAACCAATGACCTCTGCTATGAAGGGTTTTCAAGGAATTTCTTACAACTGCGGTACACACAATACAAGGAAAGCTGGTGGACAGTTTACATATGTTTTTGAAATGCATTGTGTTTCTGACATTATGTAAGTAACATTATACAGGTTTGTTTAGCCTGGTGTGCTACTCTGGTTTTCATTACTATCAAAGTTTTAATTATTTTAGACTGGAACACAAATTCAATATGAAGACCAAATTAGTAAGTTAGTAGAAGTACAAGTACTTACATGATAAGAGCGTCCTTTTTTTCCTCTTAGACATTTCATCATTTAAAAATTACTTCATTTTATTGAAACTTTCATGATTTATTTTTTTAATAGTATAGAAAATATATAGGAAATCAGTGTTCCCCTTCTCATCCCAGACCCTCTAGTCAGTTAGTTTGTTTTTATAATCCAATAAGTGGCCAAACATTTATTATTTCAATTTGAATTTTTTTCTTGCAGAGATTGAACACCTATCTATCCATATATTTTGGTTGTTTATTTTTTTTCAAATTTTTATTTAAATTCTAGTAGTTAGTATAGTGTAATATTGTTTTCAGGAGTAGAATTTCATGATTCATCACTTACATACATCACCCAGTGCTCATCACAAGTACTCCCCTCTAAGTCCCCATCACCCATTTAGCCCAACACCTACTCACCTCCCTCCATCAACCCTCAGTTTGTTCTCTATAGTTAAGAGTCTCTTATGATTTGTTTCCCTCTCTCTCCCTTCCTTCCCATATGTTCATCTGTATTTTTTCTTAAATTCCATATATGAGTGAAATTATATGGTATTTGTCTTTCTCTAACTTATTTATCTTAGCATAATACCCTCTAGTTTTATTCACGTTGTTTCAAATGGCAAGATTTTGGAAATTTTTTGATGGCTTAGTAATATTCATGTATATATAATCTCACATTTTCTGCATCCATTCTTCAGTTGATGGACATTTGGGCTTTCTCCATAGTTTGGCTATTGTTGATAATGCTGTTATAAACTGGGGTGCAAGTATCTCCTCAAATCTGTATTTTTGTATCCATTGAGTAAATACCCAGTAGTGCAATTGCTGGATTGTAGGGCAGTTCTAATTTTAATTTTTGAGGAACTTCCGTACTGTTTTCTGGAGTGACTGCACCAGTTTGCATCCCTACCAACAGTGCAATAGGGTTTCCATTTCTCCATATCTTCCCCAACACTTGTTGTTTCTTGTGTCATTGATTTTAGCCATTCGGACAGGTGTGAGGTGGTAAAATGGATATGTATCATTAACTTTCAGAAAGATGCATAAGGAATGAATCCACTGAATATGGATGCCTCTGGTATTAATACTTCCTTTTTTATTAATACATAATGTATTATTTGTTTCAGGGGTACAGGTCTGTGATTCATCAGTCTTACACAATTCACAGCACTCACCATAGGACATAACTTCCCCAATGTCCATCACCCAGCCACCCCATCCCTCCCCCTCCCCCCCCCCCCCAGCAAACCTCAGTTTGTTTCCTGAGATTAAGAGTCTCTTATGGTTTATCTCCCTCTCTAGTTTCATCTTCTTTCATTTTTCATCCCTTCCCCTGTGATCCTCTGTCTTGTTTCTCAAGTTTCTCATACAGTGAAATCATATGACAATTGTCTTTCTCTGATTGACTTATTTCACTTAGCATAATAGTCCATCCATGTCGTTTCAAATGGCAAGATATCTTTTTTGATGGCTGTATAGTATTCCATTGTATATGTAAATCACATTTTCTTTATCCATTCATCTGCCAATGGACATCTAGGCTCTGTCCATAGTGTGGCTATTGTGGATATTGCTACTATAAACATTGGTGTTCATAAGCCCCTTCGGATCATTACATTTGTATCTTTAGGGTAAATAACCAGGAGTGCAATTGCTGGGTCATAGGGTAGCTCTTTTTTCAACTTTTTGAGGAACCTCCATACTGTTTTCCAGAGTGGCTACACCAGCTTGCATTCTTACCAACAGTGTAGGAGGGTTCCACTTTCTCTGCATCCTCATCGACTCCTGTGGTTTCCCAACTTGTTAGTTTTAGCCATTCTGACTTGTGTGAGGTGGTTTTGATTTGTATTTCCCTGATGTTGAGTGATGTTGAGTACTTTTTCATGTGTCTGTTTGCCATGTGGATGTCTTCTTTGCAGAAATGTCTGTTCATGTCTTCTACCCATTTCTTGATTGGACTATTTGTTCTTTTGGTGTTGAGTTTGATTAAGTTCTTTATAGATTTTGGATACTAGCCCTTTATCTGATATGTCATTTGCAAATATCTTCTCCCATTCTGTCGGTTGTCTTTTGGTTTTGTTAACTGTTTCTTTTGCTGTGCAAAAGCTTTTGATCTTGATGAAGTCCCAAGAGTTCATTTTTGCCCTTGCTTCCCTTGCTTTTGATGATGTTACTAGGAAGAAGTTGCTGTGGCTGAAGTTGAAGAGGTTGCTGCCTGTGTTCTCCTCAAAGATTTTGATGAATTCCTTTCTTACACTGAGGTCCTTCAACCATTTTGAGTCTATTTTCGTGTGTGGTGTAAGAAAAATGGTCGAGTTTCATTCTTCTGCATGTGGCTGTCCAATTTTCCCAACATCACTTGTTGAAGAGACTGTGTTTTCCATTGGAGATTCTTTCCTGCTTTGTCAAAGATTAGTTGGCCATAGAGTTGAGGGTCCATTTTTGGGCTCTCTATTTAGCTCCATTGATCTATGTGTCTGTTTTTGTGCCAGTACCATACTGTCTTGATGATGACAGCTTTGTAATAGAGCTTGAAGTCTGGAATTGTGATGCCACCAGCTTTGGTTTTCTTTTTCAACATTCTTCTGTCTATTTGGGGTCTTTTCTGATTCCATATAAATTTTAGGATTATTTGTTGCATTTCTTGAAAAAAGTTGATGGTATTTTGATAGGGATTGCATTAAATGTGTAGATTGCTCTAGGTAGCATAGATATTTTCACAATATTTATTCTTCCAATCCATAAGCAGGGAACATTTTTCCATTTCTTTGTGTCTTCTTCAATTTCTTTCATGAGTATTCTGTAGTCTTCTGAGTACAGATTCTTTGCCTTTTTGGTTAGATTTATTCCTAGGTATCTTATGGTTTTGGGTGCAATTGTGAATGGGATTGACTCCTTAATTTCTCTTTCTTCTGTCTTGTTGTTGGTGTAGAGAAACAAAACTGATTTCTGTGCATTAATTTTATATCCTGACACTTTATTGTATTACTATATGAGTTCCATCAATTTTGGAGTAGAGTCTTTTGGGTTTTCCACATAATGTATCATATCATCGACAAAGAGAGAGAGTTTGACTTCTTTACCAATTCGGATGCCATTTATTTATTTATTTATTTATTTATTGTTGTCTGATTGCTGAGGCTAGGATTTCTAGTACTATGCTGAATAGCAGTAGTGATAGTGGACAGCTCTGCCATGTTCCTGACCTTAGGGGAAAAGCTCTCAGTTTTTCCCCATTGAGAATGATATTTGCTGTGAGTTTTTCACAGATGGCTTTTATGATATTGAGGTATGTTCTCTCTATCCCTATACTATAAAGGGTTTCAATCAAGAAAGAATGCTGTACTTTGTAAAATGCTTTTTCTGCATCTACTGAGATTATCATATGGTTCTTGTTCTTTCTTTTATTAATGTATTGTATCACATGGATTGATTTGCAGATGTTGAACCAATCTTTCAGCCCAGGAATAAATCCTCCTTGATTGTGGTGAATAATCCTTTTAATGTACTGTTGAAACCTATTAGCTACTATTTTGGTGAGAACTTTTGCATCCATGTTCATCAGGGATATTAATCTGTAATTCTCCTTTTTGATGGGATCTTTGTCTGGTTTTGGGATCAAGGTAATGCTGGCCTCTGAAAAGGAGTTTGGAAGTTTTCCTTTCCTTTCTATTTTTTGGGAACAGTTTCAGAGAATAGGTATTAATTCTTCATTAAATATTTGTTAGAATTCCACGGGGAAGCTGTCTGGCCCTGGGCTCTTATTTGTTGGGAGATTTTTGATGACTGCTTCAATCTCCTTACTGGTTATGGGTCTGTTCAGGTTTTTTATTTCTTCCTGGTTCAGTTTTTGTAGTTTATATGTCTTAAGGAATGCATCCATTTCTTCCAGATTGTCAAATTTGCTGGTGTATAGTTGCTCACAATATGTTCTTATAATTGTCTATCTTTGGTGTTGGTTGTCATCTCTCCTCTTTCATTCATGATTTTATTAATTTAGGTCCTTTCTCTTTTCTTTTTGGAATGTCTGGCCATGGGTTTATCAATCTTATTAATTCTTTCAAAGAACCAGCTCCTCGTTTTGTTGACCTGTTCTACTGTTCTTTTGGTTTCTATTTCATTATTTTCTGCTCTGATCTTTTTTTTTTCAAAGATTTTATTTATCTATTTGACAGACAGAGATCACAAGTAGGCAGAGAGGCAGGCAGAGAGAGAGGAGGAAGCAGGCTCCCCACTGAGCAGAGAGCCTGATGTGGGGCTTGGTCCCAGGACGCTGAGACCACGACCCGAACCGAAGGCAGAGGCTTTAACCCACTGAGCCACCCAGGCGCCCCTCTGCTCTGATCTTTATTATTTCTCTTCTCCTGCTGAATTTAGGCTTTCTTTGTTGTTCTTTCTCTAGCTTCTTAAGGTGTAGGCTTAGGTTATGTATTTGAGACCTTTCTCGTTTCTTGAGAAAGGCTTGTATTGCTATATACTTTCTTCTCAGGATCGCCTTTGCTGTGTCCCAATGATTTTGCAAGTTGTGTTTTCATTTTTATTTGTTTCTATGATTTTTTAAAATTCTTTAATTTCCTGGTTGACCCATTCATTCTTTAGAAGGATGCTCTTTAGCTTCCATGCATTTGAATTCTTTCCAACTTTCCTTTTGTGGTTGAGTTCTAGTTTCAAAGCATTGTGGTCTGAAAATATGCAGGGAATGATCCCAATCTTTTGGAACCAGCTGAGACCTGATTTTTGACCCAGGATGTGATCTATTCTGGAGAATGTTCCATGTGCACTAGAGAAGAATGTGTATTCTGTTACTTTGGATGAAATGTTCTAAACATATCTATGATGTCCATCATGTCCAGTGTGTCATTTAAAGCCTTTATTTCCTTGTTGATCTTTTGCTTAGATGATCTGTCCAATTCAGTGTGGTGGGTGTTATAGTCCCCTACTATTATTGTATTATTGTCCATTGTTTCTTTAATTTTGTTATTAATTGGTTTATATAATTGGCTGTTCCTATGTTAGGGGCCTAGATAATTTAAAATTATAAGATCTTCTTGTTGGACAGACCCTTTATATATGATATAGTGTCCTTCCTTATCTCTTATTGTGGTCTTTGGCTTAAAATCTAGTTTGTCTGATGTAAGGATTGCCACCCCAGCTTTCTTTTGATGTCCATTAGCATGGTAAATGGTTTTCTACCCCATCACTTTAAATCTGAAAGTGTCTTTGGATATAAAATGAGTCTCCTGCAGATAGCATATTGATGGGTCTTGTGTGTGTGTGTGTGTGTGTGTGTGTGTGTGTGTTTGTTGTTGTTTTTAATCCATTCTGATACCCCGTGTCTTTTATTTTATTTTATTTTATTTTATTTTAAGGGAGAGGAGAGCGTTTCTTTTTTTTTTTTTTTAATTTGATAGACAGAGATTACAAGTAGTCAGAGAGGCAGGCAGGAGGGAGAGGAGGAAGTAGGTTCCCCGCTAAGCAGAGAGCCTGATACGGGACTCGATCCCAGGACCCTGGGATCATGACCTGAGCCGAAGGCAGAGGCTCTAACCCACTGAGCCACTCAGGCGCCCCCCCCCCCCGTGTCTTTTAATTGGGGGCATTTAGCCCATTTACATTCAGGGTAACTATTGAAAGATATGAATTTAGTGCCATTGTATTGCCTTTAAGGTGACTGTTACTGTTTATTGTCTCTGTTCCTTTCTGGTCTGTTACTTTTAGGCTCTCTCTGCTTAGAGGATCCCTTTCAATATTTCCTCTAGGACTCGTTTGATGTTTGCAAATTCTTTCAGGTTTTGGTATTTTTTTTTTTTTTTTTTTGGTCCCAGAAGCTTTTTATTTCTCCTCTATTTTCACTGACAGCCTAGCTGGATATAGTATTCTTGGCTGCATATTTTTCTCATTCAGTGCTCTGAATATATCATGCTAGTCCTTTCTCGCCTGCCAGGTCTCTGTGGATAGGTCTGCTGCCAGTCTAATATTTCTACCATTGTAGGTTACAGATCTGTTCTCCCAAGCTGCTTTCAGAATTTTCTCTTTGTCTCTGAGACTTGTAAGTTTTACTATTATGTGACGGGGTGTTGACCTATTTTTATTGATTTTTAGGCGGGTTCTCTGTGTCTCCTGGATTTTTATGTTTATTTCCTTCCTCAAATTAGGGAAGTTCTCTGGTATAATTTGCTCCAATATATGTTCTGCCCCCCTCTCTCTTTCTTCTTTTTCTGGGACCCCAATTATTCTAATATTGTCTCATCTTATGATATCACTTAGCTCTGGAATTCTCCCCTCGTGATCCAGAAGTTGTTTATCTCTCTTTTTCTCAGCTTCTTTATTCTCCATCATTTGGTTTTCTATATCACTAATTCTCTCTTCTGCCTCATTTATCATAGCAGTAAGAGCCTCTATTTTTTTTTATTACACCTCATTAATAGCTTTGATTTTAGTTCTTTAATTTCTCCAGAAAGGGATTTTATTTCCTCAGAAAAGGATTCTCTAGTATATTCTATGCTTTTTTCAAGCCCAGGTAGCATCTTTCTTAACTCCATTTCTGACATTCTTAGTAATGTCCATATTGATTAAGTCCCTAGCAGTTGGTACTGCCTCTTGTTCTTTTTTTGAGGTGAGTTTTTCCACCTTGTCATTTTGTCCAGAGAAGAATAGATGAATGAGAGAACAAAATGCTAATTGGGTAAAAACAACCCCAGAAAAATATACAGTAATCAAGCCAGAAGAACCCTGAAACTGGGGGGAGAAGAAGGGAAAAAAATAAAAATATAAAAAAAATGATTAGGCTGGTGAATAGAACAGAGCCACACACTTGATTTGGGTGTATTTTGGTCTGTTAGAAGAAACTGCCTCCCAAAATTTTAAAGAAAGGAAATACACACACACACACACACACACACACATATATGGGTAAACATGATGAAGGGATGGACTATGACTATGAAGATGAAAATTAAAAATGATTTTGAAAAAGGAATTCATAAGATAAGTGGTTAAAAAAAGAAAAAAAAAAAGAGAGGAGAGAATGTGATCAGACTGGAGACTAGAACAAAGCCATATGCTTTATTTAAGGTATATTTGGGTTTGTTAGAAGAGAGTGTATCCCAAAATTTTAAAGAAAGAAAAAGTTGTATTTGTAAGAAAATAAGGTTAAATACAATGAAGGGATAGAATATGAGTATAAAAATGAAAATTAAAGAAGGTGTTTTAAAAGGTATTGGTAAGATAAAATAATTAAAATAGGGGAAATAGGAAAGAAGAAATATTTTTTAAAAATTGAAAAAATAATGAAAATTAAAAGAATTTAACTTTGAAAGACTAAACAATTATGGGGAAAAAGCCATGAATTCTATGTGCTGTATTCTCCTATCTCTGTATTTTTGCAGTTCTCATTGATCAGTAAACTTGGTCTTGGCTGGATGTTCTTGCTGATCTTCTGCGGGAGGGGCCTTTTGCCGGGATTCTCAAATGTCTTTGCTGGAGGCTGAATTGCGCTGCCCTTGCCATCAGCCAGGCTAAGTAATCTGCTCCAATTCACGCTAGGGAGCTTTTGTTCCCTGAAAGCTTTCCGTAGAGCTCTGGAGGACGGGAATGAAGATGGCGGCCTCCCATTCCCTGGCCCAGAGGAATCAAGAGCTCAGGACCCCACTCCTCAGTGCGCCTTCAGAGAAAAGCCCTCAATCCTTCCCATCTCCATGGCCTCTGGCCGCGCTCTGAGCTCACTCGGTCTTTGACCGAGCGTTTCTAACTCTGGCGCAGGTCCCGTTAAGAGTCTCCAAACCCAGCAGTTTGCTGCTGTGCTGCTTCTCCCAGAGAATAAAGGTGAGTCTCTTTAGATCTGCCACTTGTGGGGTCCCTGCCCAAAAAGTAGTCATCCAACTGTGCTGCAAATCATGATTTATGGCAACCCCGAGCTGAGAGCACACTGCTCAGCTCCGTCTTTGCCGCCGGCTTCCCTGCTCCTGTACCTGGGAGCTCTGCCACACTCAGGTACCCCTGCGAGGGTTCTGAGACCCTACGCGGTCTCCGCAATGGCTCCACCCTCCGTTTAGTCCCTGGAGCGACATCCCTCTGTGGAGCAGGCTTCTAAAAGTTCTGATTTTGTGCTCCGTTGCTTTCTCACTTTACAGGAGCTGGCTGATGGAGGCTCCCTTTCCCCCACCGCGTTCTATCTTCCCTTATATCGCCTCTGATTCACTTCTCCGCACGTCTTACCTTCCAGAAAGTGGTCACTTTTCTGTTCATAGAATTGCTGCTCTTCTTCTCTTCCATCTCCTGTAGAGTTTGTAGGTGTTCAGAATGGTTTGCTAAATATCTAGCTGAACTCCTGGGACCAGATGAAATCTAGGTCTCCTACTTCTCTGCCATCTTGCTCCTCCCACTTAATACTTCCTTTTTAAAGCACTATTCCTTCTTTCCACTTTGTTTTAAATCTCACATTTTTTTCCACTTATCAGTGAGTAAATCAGTTACAAATTTACCTCTTTTCAGTACCCTGCTATAATACTTATTTCCATTAAGGTTATGCATGCATGTGAATCAGATTCACTGATTACAAAAATGGCAATCCTTCCATTTCTTTCTTTTTTTTTTTTAGATTTTATTTATTTATTTGACCAGACAGAGATCACAAGTAGGCAGAGAGGCAGGTAGAGAGAGAGCAGGAAGCAGGCTCTCCACTGAGCAGAAAGCTCCGAGATGCGGGGCTTGATCTCAGGACTCCGAGACCAGGACCTGAGATGAAGCCAGAGGCTTTAACCCACTGAACCACCCAGGAGCCCCAATCCTCGCCATTTCTTGTTTGTCAGAGGCAATCATATTAAATATTCTAAGTTAATTCTTGTATTTAGCTTCTTATCTCTAAATATCATGCTTATAGTTCTACCACTTGATGCTTCAGTTCTAGGTATTATATACTAACTTTTCCCTTTGAAAGGTAAGACTTACTACTCTTTCACTCAAACACTCTGCACCTGCCACACCCCTGCACTTGCAGTCATCTATCCATCAAATAATCATAATTTTGCTTGTATCGATAGTGTTTTTATTACTATAGCTGTGTAAATAATATTCAAGTCTGAACCATACAGTATACTATTGTTACTTTTCCTAGAAAATAAAATTGTCTTTTTCTGGTTACTCAATTATTCATGTACTTAAAAATGAATACAACCCAAGGCATTCTCCCAATTGTATAAATCTTCTCTCAAAACATTAAATATATATTTTATCAATTTTTCTTCCTGAAACATCTATCCTGGAACCTTCTGACCTGTTCTAATTGGGATGGGTTGCTCCCTAGTTTGGCTACACTGTATTTATTTTGAAATCTCACTCCAGCAGCATTCTAGTGGATGGGTGGCTTCTTTACCTTTTTATTGTGTTGGATCACAATGTTTTTTTCAATTCTCTTATTTTGGTGGGGTACACTTACCAGTAAACTCATGAGAAAAGGTTCTTGAGATGGAAATTTCAAAAACCTTTTGTACCCAAATAATACATCTTATTCTATCTGAACTCTTGGAGCTAATTTGGCTAGGTATAGAATTTAGGGTTGGAAATTATTTTTCCTCTGAATTTTAAAGATAATTTTCCATTGTTTTTCAGCTTCTAATGTTGCAACCAAGAAGAATAATAGCATCCTAGTTCTTGGTGTTTTTAATGAAATTTATGGTTTTCTTTCTAAAAGTTTAAAGAATCTTCTTTGTCTTTTCCTTTCTGAAATTCTACAGTGATGAGCCAGTCATGTGCCTTAATGGCATACTTCAAATCTGGAAACTCATGGGAGTTTTTCTTGAATTACTTTTTTGATGGTTTTCTTCCTGGTGTTTTCTTCACTCTCTCTTGCTACATTTCCTGTTATTCAGATTCTGGATTCCTAGACTATACTTCTAATTTTCTTATTTATTTATTTATTTATTACATAATTTTCCTTTTTCTTTTTGCTTTTTTACTCACTTTTCACATACTCATCTTTATCTTCCAATCTTCCTGTTGAGTTTTCCAAGGGCTTTTTATGTTTCATGTATTTCTTTCCTTTAATCTTTTTTTTTAAAAGATTTTAAAAATTTATTTATGAGAAAGAGAGTGCACAAGCAGGGGAAGTGGCAAGCAGCATAGACAGAGGGAGAAGCAGACTCCCTGTTGAGCAGGGAGCCCAATGTAGGACTTGATCCCAGGACCCTGGGATCATGACCCAAGCCAAAGTCAGATGCTTAACTGATTGAGCTGCCTAGGTGCCCCACTATGTATTTCTTTCTTATAGCTTCCTGTTCTTGTTTCTCAGATACAGTATAGTCAGTTTTTAGTTTGCATGGTAATACAGGATTATAAAAATGACCAGAGAAGCAAAAATAATGCAAAGCCATCTTACTAATCAGTGGGCGGAATGACAGTTGTTCTATAAACTTTAACAACTTTTTCAAAATATTAAAACTCTTACTATAAGTTTTACATGCATAGGACATTAAAAAAACAGTAAAACTAATAACTTCTTTAGGATACTGTGATTTAAAGCATTATACAAACATTGAAAACCAAAGTGTTTTCTTTCTGGACACAGTGTTTGCTGCCTTCTCATGGTATAACTTACAGAATGAAATGAAGATCTTTTCTATGTCCTGGTGAATTGTCGTACTCCTTTCTAAGTTTGGATTAGCTTCCATACATTTATCTTTTGTGCTTTTAGTGTCATGAAATATCTCCAACAGCCCTTCAAAGTGATTATTTTGCTGGTATCACTTCCTTTCAGATATCTTCATCCTTTTCATAACAAACACTTACACATTGGGGAGGGTATGTGCTATGGTGAGTGCTGCGAAGTGTGTAAACCTGGCGATTCACAGACCTGTACCCCTGGGGATAAAAAGATATTATATGTTTTAAAAAAATAAAACTTAAATAAAAAAAAAAGAAATTAAAAAAAAAAACACTTACAGTCATATAAAATACTTGCTAAAAATCATATCCAGTTGCCTTAACCAACCCTTGGAATCTAGATGCAAATTTTATGGCAGCCTCCTCTTCTGCTCTATCAATTTCACAAGACAGCATAGCATTCATCAATTCATGCCAACTTTAGAAACAATCAAGCTAGCATTTACTGGCAATAAAAGTTTATTCGTCCATTCCTTTGTAATTACCTTTTTAAAAAAAATATGGCAACTAACACCAACACTTACCTGAATGTTAGCCAAGCTAATTTTCTTTAATTGCAGTCTTCAGTCCAACCATAAACCTCTTTCTGCTTTCAGTGCAATTTAAAGTGAAAGATGTGGAAGCAACTTTACCTTACTTTTTATATTCATTAGTCTTTCTCAGTATGGTTCCTACAGACCCTTCTTACCTTGGCTTGGTATCACCATTTTCTTATATGCAATTCCTATCTTACCGTCTTTCATTTTATTGCTGCCTTACAACTTTGTTGGCCAGTTCGCTCTTCATTATCTGTTCTGGAAAATGTTGCATCTGTTTAACAATGGGAGACAAGGAGGCCACGTAACTACATACTTTGGTGTCTG
This sequence comes from Enhydra lutris kenyoni, assembly GCF_002288905.1. Lineage (NCBI taxonomy): Eukaryota > Metazoa > Chordata > Mammalia > Carnivora > Mustelidae > Enhydra > Enhydra lutris. The sequence continues at coordinate 16,358,176 of NW_019154095.1, read as the reverse complement.
TGCATGAACTAATAGGCTTGCAGTGACAAATCACTGATAGACTTTGAACAAAGTGATATGAACTACCTGTCCATCTCTTCATTCACAAGGGAGTTAATGATAGTATTTAAACTGCGCTCCCTGTACATTTGTTTCCTCCAGTTTACTTTTTTCTGTATTAGTTTGTCTCTCTGTTATTTGCCTGTTTCTTTTTTATTTGTTCTGTTTTCTGCTTTGATTTTAGAGCCTTATCTGACCCACTCATATGTAAGAGTAGGCACTGAAATCTCAGCGGTAGAGCTTATTTTTTTTTTTTAAGATTTTATTTATTTATTTGACAGACAGAGATCACAAGCAGACAGAGAGGCAGGCAGAGAGAGAGAGAGAGAGAGAGAGAGAGAGAGAGAGAGAGGAGGAAGCAGGCTCCCTGCCGAGCAGAGGGCCGGACGCGGGGCTCGATCCCAGGACCCTGGGACCATGACCTGAGCCGAAGGCAGAGGCTTTAACCCACTGAGCCACCCAGGCGCCCCTCAGCGGTAGAGCTTACTAATGTGGCCTTCCCCACTGGGTGATCTGGGCAGGCCATTCCTTAGAGAGCAGGTAGTTTTTACGTTTTTAAGTCTTATCTTTTGGTATGGTCAGAATCCCCAGAGAATACTCTTCACATGTCCTTTCTGAAGAGTATACACCTTGCTACCTGTCTTCTAAAAGTTTAGTGCAGTCCAGAAGGCCTATTTTCTGCTTATTCCTGTATTTTCATCTTTGTGCCTTTAGCATCAACCAGGCCAGACCAGAGACACTGTGTTTTAGTCTCTCCAGAGAAAATGTTCTCCCAGGGCGAAGGATGGGCAGTCAGATGACTGCTCTTTTTAACCCCATCTTCCTTCTGCTTCCAAAAGTCCTTCACATCCCCAGTTCCAGAGCTAACTCATGCTATAAATTGTGTCCCTTCTTGACTTTCCCTGTTGCTAGTTTAGGATTCAGCTTTTCCCATTCACTTATTGCCTATCTACTTTCTAGTTTTCTAAATGTGGTTGTAATTTTTCCCCTGTTTCTTTGGCCTTGTAGGTTTATGGTTCTTAAATTAGAAACCTTATTGTCATTTTAGTTTTTATGAGGGAGAGAAGCTTAAAGGTATATAGTCAATTCCCCTTCCACTTGAAGCCTCTCATTTAAAAAAATATACCAGTGGGTACTTGTTAATATCCTGTACTAGATCCTTAACCAAAGTAAAGTATAAAATTCAATCTAACATATGGATAGGAGCTGAGAAAGCTATACTTTTTTATTCGTTCTTAGTTTGCCTGCCTTCACAGAGTAAAAGATTTGATGTTTCTTTCTGTTACTTTTCTTCTAGGGCTGTCAACAAAAGGCTTTATCATTTGTCTGTCGTTGATCTTTATGTTTTCATTATCATAGCCATAGAAAAGCAACCATAAATATTGTAAGAGCACTTTGTAGAAGTGATTTATAACACTTTCTTGAGATGGCTTCAGTACTCTTATTCAGCGCATCTCCTGGCATTTTTAATAACCCTCTTAATACATTCTGTCATCCCCATCTGTTCTGATTTAATGTTGATGATCAAGGCACGTTCTGCGGCGGGAAGCCACCTGATCACTCCAGTCCTGTGTTACGTGTGCATCCAACTCAAGGTATTTTCAGAGAGGACACGTAAAACTGCTGTTATTTAATTATATCCAGTTTACTAGTTTTCTCCTGGGCAGCTTAGCTAAGACTTCAGAAAATTAAGCATTAGACATGTTCATAGGAAATCGCATCATGGCTTTTTAAAAACCAGTTCAGTTTAACCTGCTGCTAATTCCCTAACTGGCAATTCTCTGACTCCATCCCTAGGGGAAATATATTGAACACAGCCGAAGGTTAAGGCAGAGGAGTACAGTGAGACGAGGAAGCAGCCAATCAGACGACGAGGGTCTGAAGATCTGATGCCTCCAGGCAAGCAGCACCAAGCGGAGCTGGTTAGTCTCCTTTTATTGCCGATGAACACCACACACATGTCGTAAATGCTCCCTATATTGGCAGCAGCCACCAAGCAGTCCCCGTAGCTAAGAAGAGTGGGATATATGCCTAAGCAACTCATTCTGCACAGCGGCTGACAAGACAACGATTCCTGTGCTGGAATGTTCTCATTCAAAGGTATTGGTTCTTTTTCATTGAGTTGCTATATTTCTTACGAATTTCGGACAGCAGAGATGCTGGTGCTGGAGAAAAATCTCTCTGCTTTCTAGTAATGCTTTGTTCCTCTTCTCAGTCTAAATGCCAGCCTTTTAAGATGGTTAACCTCTGGGAGAGCCAGTAATAAGCAGAATAAAGGAACACTTTACATTGCTTAAGCTGACTGTGCACAGACCCTTTATTAGGACAGACTCTTTGTTACTGTTGCTATTGTTCTGAAGGTAAGCTGGCTAAAATTGCAGCTTCAAACCATCACATTCTGCTACACAGATAACTAAAGAGACCCAGGGAAAGAACTGGGGTGGGGGGTGGGGGGGAGAGGGCAGGGGAGGCTACATATTGTAAAGGTTACTGCAATTTTTCTAGCAATCTACCAGACTCAGAGAGAAAAAGGGCCACAGTTCCTGATCTAAGATAAAGAAAAAGAATTTTGTTAGTATGAAGATTCCTGTATGCTTTAGACACAAGTTTTATAAAAACTGAATACTTTGCATATTCTCCTCGTGCTTAATGATTAAAACACCTTAATTATCATTTATTACTGATAGCTGGTGTAATTGTCCAGAAGTCATCAGCATATTAGGAGCTCTTGTTTTAGTTGCCAAGGTAATTGAAAGGATAATTTAATATGTTACAGAGTAACAAAAGACTCATGAGAAACATATTGCATTAGGTGAGGCATGAGATTGCTTTGCGGGGCATTTATTTTTTAGAGTGAGTCCCTTCTTTTGTCTCTCCCCTGGCTCGATTATCTGTTGGAAGGAATGGATCAAACCAGGACTTTCATCATGTACCGCATATTTAGACTAACATTATTATTTATTCTGTATATTAGGCAAGACTGAATTTATGTCTAAGACATTAAATTGCTAGTCATATGGAAAGGTTTCGCTGGTAAGTTGTTCATTATCCTCCATGGGACATTTGAAATCACACATCGGTGGGCTATCAACGGTGGCCTGAATGAAGTCAAGTAAACTGTTGTCCCAGGGAGCAGAAATGATTGCAAGATGTTCTCTGCTTCATTTTCCAGTTCTTCTTCAGAAGCAATTACAATTCTAATCTTCATAGCGCACGGTCAAGTGTAACTTTTTAATATTACATCTCTGAAAGGTCTCCAACTAATGCAGAATCTTTGTGTCATCATTTCTTAAAAGAGGGGAAATTTTAAAGCATTGATCATAGTTTCTAAATTGCCAGGTCATTTATTTATCAATTATGGACTGTAGAGCTAAATAACCTTGCCTGTGTAACATCATCAATTTATATTATGATACAATTTGTGATTTTCAGTTTCTTTAAATATTTATAAGTGCATTTTATTTTTAAGATAGATAAGCAAAAGTAATACATAGAGCTAATATTTGAAAATCACTATTTAAATGTGAAAAGTCAATAGTTATATGTAATGTAAGTCATTATAGATAAAGTAATACAAAAATTAAAATCTTAGCTTTACAATTTAAAAATCAACTACAAAATCAAAATAAGATTTTTTTCATATATGTATAATTATTGCCTTCTAGCTATATCTAAAAGACATTGTTTCAGAGACCGTAAAACTAACCAATTAATCAGTTGGACATAGGGAGTTCATTTGCAACTTTGATGAATGGTAACGGGAATATAGGGATTAATATTATTCTGCAAAAGAGAATACGGAAGGATAGTATCTTATACGTGAACCATAAGAAGTATTCTTACACCTGAGATGATGTAAAATTTATTTCTATGAACTATAATTGTAGAAAATCTGGTTAGAGTCAATAAAGCATTTTAGGACAGCTAGATACTGGTTAAGAGGAATGAATTAAAGCAAAAGAAGGGATCTTTCCCTCTGAGGCAGTGCAGGGGTAAAATAACCAGGTGAGACTGGCTGAAATCCCAGCCCTACCACCTCCTCCTTGCAGAACACGGGAGATTAGCCCTACCTGGTTGGTTTGCGAGTTAGGAGTCCCCATAATTGTAAGTAGTTTGTGTCAGTATGAGAAGGATGTAATTAAAAAGATATGGTATCAAAGTTGATTCTGAACCTCATTGGGGCTGGCCGGGTGTAGACAGGATTACTTCTTCCACTTAGAAGAGGGGATTGATCATAGTTGGAATCTGGAGAAAAGGCTGCATTAGTTCATCACTGTCCCCCCCCCCACTCCCCCTCCCCACGCCCTCAGTTCTCTTCCATCTCTTCAATAATGTCTATTCTTCTGCCTCTGGAGAGCACTGCCTTTAGTGTAGGCTTTGACCCTTATTTAAATGCTAATAGCCTTGGCAAGGTTCCTTTAAGGTATTATTACACCTTGGTCTTCTGGCAGGCCTGAGAGCAGATGCTAATAAAGGAATGCTGAGTAGGAGACAGATTTTAAAAGGGGGTTGGGTGGGGGGATAAGGGGAGTGAAGCTAGTTCCAGCAAAAGGGATGCTCTTGAGAGAGGAAGAGCTAATTGGAGACTCAAAGGCTGGGAAACATATCCTATCATTCCAAGATCACTTAATAAACGCCTACAGAGAGACCAGGTCAAATAGGAACATAGAATTAGGCTGTGGGTCCAAATCGAGTGGGTCCAGAATAAAGCCCGGGCAGCAATCTTGGCGGGAAACATGATGCATACAGACGTCGTTTTTCCTGGTCACCTGTGAGGCTGTTTGTTCAAGTAGTGACTTCACGTTGTTCTGAGGAAGAACTTATTTACTGACTTGAAGAGGAATAAACAAAGGGAAAAGGAAATGAAATCTAAGGGACAGAGCAAATTTTTCATACTTATGGCATAAAAACCTTTGCCAGGGTACATGTGAACATGTGAAGGATGACTGTTGAAAACGTAGCTCAGCTTCCATCTACAGAAAGAGCATCAACACAGCCTCTGAGCGGGGACACTCTTCACGTCTATGTAGTCTTCCAACCTCTCCCCATTCAAGGCCACGCAACTGCACCTCCATGATTTTCTCAAACTTGAAATTACTCCCATTCAAGGCTGTGCTTCCACCTGTACATGAGTGATTCAATCTAGAGGAGGTTTTATGCTACTTGAAACTCAATATTTAGGACATGGCCCAGACTGTGTGGTAATTTGATGGTCCTGATGTTCCCAAGACCATCCCCACCCACTGGTCAGTGTCTTGAATTGTACCTTTCATGTCACTGAGAAGCAAACACCTCTGGAAAAAATAACACTATGAAAAGCTATTTTCACTTTTCTCTTCTACCACTTTTAATATTCTGCCTTCTTAAAGTTTTGGGGATGATTGTTTGTTTCCTTCACCAGATTGGAGTTCTTCCAGAAAAAAGATAGAGTCTGACTTCAAATTTTACCATTGCCTAGCAGGAGGTCTGTCACATAGAAAATATTACATAAATATTTGTTCAACTTATTAACACAGTTCATTTCCCAAGGAGCTCATTGATGTATGTACACTGAACTACCAAGCTACCTGAATTACATGAAGGATAAAGTGGCCAAGTGAATAGCCTCAATTTGACCTCACAATAAAACCTGTAAATTAGGAAAAATTTACTTTGTTCAGCATCTCTTAGCAGCCTCTGGTCAGTGTATCCTGGAACCCTCAGGGTATTGATGAGTCCAGGGAACTGTGTTCATGCCCAAGCAAATCCTATATGTCCACACTGATAAAGTAATAGCTCGGTCTCATTAGTATAGGAGCCAAGTCCAGCATGTGCAGGGTCGGGGGGGCTGGCAAGAACAGCGGCAAAGGGACACCAGAACTATTGCTTTCTGCTGGGAGGTGGGGGTTGCTTCTAGAGGGACAAAGGGCAGGGTCTACCGAGCAGCATTATGAACCAGGCGGTAAAGGAGCTCTGGAGGAAGCCGGGGTGAGCAGCTCCACTCTAATCATCAGAGAACATATAAAGCCACTCTCAGACATGGGAGGAGCAGGGCTCTTTCATCCTCACAACTTTGTAAGCCTTTCTTAGGCCTTTCTGAAATCCATGTTATGGACGGAGAAAGGAAGCCAATCGCATGTTTTCCTTAATAGGCCTGAGGTGGTGAAGGGATGGTACCTCCCTGCTCACAACCAAGACCGTGTTATTATGAAATCTAAGGCAGGCTGTGGAAAACAACGCAGTTATTTTGCTAGAATGCTACCGAAAATGATGTCTTGTTTTGTTTTCCTATCATATCATTAAGGAATCATCTGAAGGTGGGTCTGGGTTTATGATCTGCGTGTGAATCAATCAGTCAAAGATGTTATCCTTCCTATGCCATTTTGAACTCTACTTTGAATTAGAATTGTTCCTCCTGGCAGACACAGGGAAACATTTGTATGTTCACTCAGTGGAACGCTTCTGGGGACGCTAGGCCATTCATATCTTGTTTACTGAATCATTTGAGCTCCCTCCTCCCAGCACCATGAGAACGACCACCATGGTGCATGTCATGGTACAATTTCTGACCAGCTCTCTGAAGCACACTCGGTCTGTTTTTAAAGGAAAGATAAGCGACACTAATAAAAAACAGATGCCTAATAACTCAAAATGTGTATTAGAAATTAAAAGTAATATTCCTAGTGTGGTCTTTCTTTCTTTCTTTCTTTCTTTTTTTTAAGATTTTATTTATATGAGAGAGAGCACAAGCATGGGAGAGGCAAGGGAGAGGAAGAGGGAGAAACAGACACTGAGCAGGGAGCCCAACGCAGGGCTCCATTCCAGGACCCTGAGATCAAGACCTGAGCTAAAGGCAGACACTTAACCGACTGAGCCGACCAGGTGCCCCCTACCATGGTCTTTCTTAAGGCTCCAAATATGCATTTTAAAATCATTACTGGGCTGCTGGAAGGGACACTTAGCACTTGAGTTTTATTAATATGTTATGATGCAGTGAAACCTCATGTGACTTCTTTTTTACTGACTATTACAAAACTAAATTTTATCTGTATTGTTTTTTACAGTTCAGTTATTTCTTGTGGTTTTTTAATACTCCATTTATGGTTACCCCCTCCTTCTCCCCTCCCCCTACCTCCTGACAAGGCTATAATCACAATTCTTCTGTAGGTTTCCTGGTGCACATAGCAGAATTTATCTGAAGTGCTTACCTAGGAATTTCATTGTTTGGTCATAAATTACGCAAATGCTAAAAATCTGAAGTAACTCAAAACTATTTCTAAAAATGATTATATTATTTTGCACTCTTCTTTATCCATACCTTTCTCAGCACTCTAGCATTGCACAGGCATGCTAGGTAAATATTTGGGTTGAATAAAGAATCTCTGGAAGGTTCCTTATAAAAACTGTCACCAAACTCTCAGCCTGTGCATTAATATAGAGCTTCCATAACCCACCCAGTTATCTTCTTCCACTAATTATGGCAAACCAAGACTTTCCCCCTTGATTATAGTTCTTCTAAGAATTTATACTTTACCTGACTATTTTATTCTTCAGCCTGGGGATTGGATTACTTCTCCAATTCATTATCAAAGACGGGTAGAGTTTTGTGCTATAGACTGATGTTACTTTAAGATATTTATTCTCAAAATATTTCTGATTACCATTTGAAGCAAGAACTCTGTTCTCTTCCTCTTTTTCCTTGCTCTTCAATTGTTATGGTAAGACGATGGACCCTCTTTAACTTGAGTTTATGGGACACAATGTCAGTGAGCATTTTGAGAATGCTGATGTCCCCAATTATATTTCCCCTATAGCTCTCAGAGCCACAGATTTCTTTGGATTTCCCATTATTTTTGCTTTGACTCCTACACCTGCACCAGATTACTATGTTAGATTTTAATGGGCTTTTCTGCTTTTCACGGGCTTTCTTTCTTCAATCTATTCTCCACACTGCTGTTAAGTTATGATGTCAAAAAACAAATTTGTTCACGTTATTCTTTTGCTTATGACATGGCAGAGTGCCACTCCTCACTAACTTAGTCCAACCCCTTCCAAAGTGTGGTATAATAGAGTATGATTTGCAATCAAGTAGACTTTGTTCAGATCCTGACTATACCATTTTTATAGTTGAAACTTTGATTTTCATATCAATGAAATAAAACTGATGTCTACCTACCTTGTATTTCACTTGAAGTTTAAATAGGACCATGAACATCAAGTATGTATGATGCCATCTGTTGCAGAATAGGCATGTAATAATTTAGAAATAGTACTTTCTGTTCCAGAATTAAATTCAAATGCAATACTTGGCATAGTATAGAGGAGACTTTTATTATCTGACACATGCCACTTTAGCAGCCCCACTTCCTGCCCCTACCAGTCTACTGCCTCCATGTCTAAACTTGTTCTCTAGCAGCAGTAGGAGTTCTGAAACTCTATGCTGTGTTAGTCTGCATTTCATTATGTTTGCCCTTACACGTGGTGTTGTTTCCTTGACATGGGATGCAGCCTTTCTCCCTCCTCTCATTCTCAAAAATCTCTTCTTCATCGTTAAACCCATAGCTCAAGAACTATTCACTTCTGCTCATTGATATTCTTTATACCTTATAATAAGATATCTAATATTTGATGATCCCTTCTATCTGCCAGGTGCTCTTTTAAGGAAGCATTTTACACGTTATCTAATCTAATACTGAAATTCATTATTCTGCTCATCACAATATTTGCTTTGTCTTCCCCACTACATTTTGAACTACTTGAGTATAGAAAAGCATGATTACCATATCTTGTATGAGCGAATGAATGAATAAAGAGTGAGATAAATGAGTGGAAGAAGAGAGGGAGGAGATGCTGTATGTCCAAAGGAGGAGGATATGAAAATATTTCCTGAAATGGGCCAGTATTTTAGGGAGAAAACTACAATAAAGCCCTGGAATTTTAGAGAACATACTGTGTCAACAAGTAAACAAAATAAAGCAAAACACACTTAAACTATAATGGATGATGGGGATTGAAGAGATAAGTACTGGTTAAGTACAGGTCATTGGTAGGAAACATCAAGAATAAGAACTGAATCAGGGAATTCCTGAAGAAAGAGTTTAGGACTGCATTAAGTATAGATTTCAGTTTCCAAAGAAACTAGCCAGAGAGGTCTAGATAGAAAAGAAGTATTCATTTCTGGAATTAATTGTCATGTGTTCTGATCAGCACTTCCTTAGTGCTAGGTCATATGCTAAGGATATTATATGAAATGGCTTATTTAAACATTTAAAAACCCAAGAGAAGAGGGATTTTGTCATTCCCATTTTATAAAAGAGGCAACAGAGTAGGGGCCGAGTTTATCTAGGACTACAGACGGGGCTGGAAATTAGAAAGCTTGGATTTGAAGCCAAGTTTGCCGAACTCTTGCGCTCAGACTGCTCATTACTGTGCTCTTCTGGCTCCTCAAGTAAACCGTGGGAGATGGCTCAAGCAAGCAAAGAGGTGAATTACTTTGGAAGAAAAAAACATAGCATCATTCCCAAAGTTTGAAACTAGAGTAACATTTTTTTAAAAATTGATTTTTTGAAAGCAGTGGGAACTGAGATGCTGGAGGAGACAGTCTTCCATCCCGTCTCTGTGGGATTTCTCTCCCTACAGAGCATATTCCCTAAGAGTCCCATTCCCGGGGACACTGAAGACTGACCACATATATGGATCGCATTCCTTTAGATGAGGGAGTATTGAGAGGATAGCAAGGGAATTCAAGAAAACTCAAAGGGGAAAGGCTATGAATGGCAGGACCCTGAGCTCTGAAGGCAAAAATCCTTGTTCTTTTGATCCCATCTTTACTATGCATGTGTGACTGTTGGAGAATTGGGTAGAAATTGGGGGAGTGACAGTGCCAAGTTATGGCCCAGAGACCCACATGTTGGGTTACTGCCCGGGGAAAGGTGTCTGAGTTTATCCTGCAACACAGTCATTGATGAAGGATGATTTCTGGAGTCAGAGAAATCCAACAGGACATAACTCTGCATTTCGTGTAATTGAATTACATATATTTTATCTGTTTGATAAAATAAAGAGCTAACTGACCTTTTTGGGAAGGTTTTATTACCTTATTCAGCACTATACAGTTCACATTTTAAAGATTTGTGTTGTGAAATATGTCCTGTTGACAAAATTGGGTTCAGATGTATAGTAAGTGTTTAATTTCTCCCACAGATATATTTTTGAAAGAATGAATTATTTCAGGAAGGGAGAATAAGGTAGTTGAAGAGATGGAAGTTTGTTTTGCCTTTCATTTTGTTTGGTTTGGTTTATATTCCCTTTGCTGACATTTTGATTGGAACACTATCTACCAAGGGAAAATATTGTGAAACATAACTGCTCCAAGAATGTCATGCATTGATTTTTCTGCAACTTATATGTATATCTACCTCTCATCACGGGTTTTATGCCTCACACATTTTCGGATTCTTTCAGAGAGCTAAACTTACAAAATTATTTGTGGGTTTATTGCTCTTTTCAACCTATTTCTTCTTTCTCCATTCTCAGGCACTGCCTTAATTCACACTTGATTTTGTTGTTGTTCACATTATGGCCACACCCTGTAGCAGATCTCTGGGCCCACCCCCTTCAACCTCTCCTCAAAGCCAGCATTTTCTTTCTAAAATGCAAATTTACTCATGTTACTAACTTCCTTCAACTTTTTGAGAGAGGAAGTTGGATAAAGTCCAACTTCCCTCATGGGTTACACAGTCTTTCTTAATCATCTCTCAGCCTGCGAGATTTTCTCCTAATTATCTCTGCACCCCTTCTGTCTATTCCACAAATTTTGAACTACTCATAGGTTGCCAAATATATCTTGTTATTTCAACACCCAAGCTTTTCTGGATCCCACCACTTCTACCTGGAGCAATGTCCACACCTCCATCTTGCCCTTGCCTACTCCTCCCCCCAACGCCTCCATCTTGCTATGTCACCTGGTATAGTTATCCTCTGCTCATTCTTTCCATTGCTCACATACTTACCCAGCATGGATTAGAGGTCTTTCCTCTAACTTTAGCACCCAATTAATAATCTTAACATATGGGCTATGTTTTATTTATGTCTGCCTGGTTCTCAGTAAGGTTTTGTTGAATAAATGAATGAACAAGGAGAAAAGCAAGAATCCTCTAAAATGAAAAGTGGAAAAGAAAAAAAATCTATAAAAATGTCATAAATAAAACAATATAAGAGGATCTGTGGATGAAATGAAATCTACTTTTAAAGATTTGCCAAAATTGTGCAATGACAGGAAATAAACTCGCATTTGAATTGTCATCATTTTCATTCTCACTGTAAAACATTGCCCATTAAATTAGGTCCCTCTGACCTAACCTGGGTCAAAATTTTGAAGACATAGTGTAAAAAAAATTTGCTAATTAACATGGTATACCTTTTATGTGTTGATAATCTTGGATATACACTTGGTGTGGTTTCCTCACTTACCTAGCATTATTCTGTTAGAAGAAAACTGATGGGTTCAGAAAATTCTCAAAATGATCAACTTTTCACTACAATAGTCACTAGTTGGACAGAATCAAATAGGTAGATTAAGCCTCTAAGCAATTATGGCACTGTCATGGCATTTATCTTGGTAATTGCTGGAGATCAATATTTTATTTCATGTTCAGGGCTCCTTTGCAAATCAACTTTTGACTTTTGAGTAAAATGTGGAGAGTACTGACATATATGGCCACTTTGTTTAATATGATTCATAAACTCCAAAGGTTCCTAGAACACCAATGATAATTACAGTTGAAGCATCATTGAAAGCCTTGAAATCAGGGCTTTTGCCCCATGGATTGTTACTGGCTGCATTTGAAGAATTCAATAAAAGGGTGATCTAGAACAGATGTTTGGCACCACTGTTGATGGTGGTACTAATCTTACACTTACCTGAGCCATAGGATTAAAGGGAAAACACATTGTTTCATGATTGCTGGATTTGCCATAATATTTGTTGGCCTACCAACAACTTTCCTGAAATTCACAGAATCACACTTCTTTATACTTTTCTTCATTTTCCAGGACATAAAGTCACTTGATGTGTCTAATGACAGCTTTCAGTGAAGTTTCACACACATGTGTTGCAGAACTCTTTTATATGCCAACATTTGCTTATTAAATATTTATGACTTTGTGCCACATTTCAGTTTTTCTGTAGCATGAAAAGTGTAAATGCATCAAGAGGGCTATGTGATTTCTGTACTATGCATTGCAGATCCAAATTTTAGACATGCTATGTCTTTATTGTATTTCATTGTATTATTTATGCTATGATTTTGTTGTATTTTACTGTGTTATACAAATTCATAGCCTGGACTCATTTGTCAGAAATGGAAGTCATACAATCCAGATCTCTTGAAATGAAATGAAAGTGAGACTCAGTCTATGTAGGCATTTAAATGGCTTGGCCAACATCATATACCTATTCACAGGAATGTAAGTGTTGGAACCCAGATCTTGATGCTCCCAAGCCAGTACCTGCACAATGGCTTTAATTTTGTACCTAATATCCCCATTTGGGGCCCTCAAATCCATTTCATGCCAATCACTTATTAGAATATACAGCATGTTTGGAAAAGGAGAGTAGATAGTTGTTTGAGTAATATTACAGGATAGGGAATTTTCCTAAAATGGTTCCTAATAAAGGGGGTAGACTGACAAATATAAGTGGGACATAGCTTTGATGTGTGGTTTTCTAGAACACCACATTAGTTTTCTTTTTTCTAAGGATTTATTTATTTATTTGTGACAGAGAGTGGGAGGGGGCAGGAAGGGACAAAAGGAGAGGGCGAGAAGCAGTCTCCCTGCTGAGCGTGGAGCCCGACCTGAGACTTGATCCCAGGACACTGAATTCATGACCTCAGCCAAAATCAAGAATTGGTCGCTCAACCAACTGAACCACCCAGGTGCCCCATAGAACACCATCATTAGCTTTGTTTCAACATTTTCACATCCAATACTCAAACAAACATCCAATATTTCAAAGAAACAGAAAGGTTGAATGAATGGTACATCAAATATCCACTACCTAGATTTACTTGCCAACATTTTGCCATATTGTTACATCCAGATACATGCACATTTTGAAGAAGCATTTGAAATTCAGTTGTGGATGTCATGATTTCACTTCTGGATATTAGATATCCCAAGAATAGGACATTATTCTACATAGTCTTAACTCCACAACACAGCTGAGAAAATTCATAGTGTCCTAATGTTATCTAATGTCTGTTTCATTTCCAAACTTCTCTGTTCCTTTTTAAGTTATTTTATTCTTTTGTTCTTTAATCAGGTTATATTTGAGGCTCATGCAAATAGTCTCTATTTTATATTTTTAAAAATTTTTTTTTGGTAAAGATTTATTTATTTGAGAGAGAGGGAGAGCACAAGCAGGGGGAGGAGTAGAGGGAGAGAGAATGTCAAGCAGATTCCCTGCTGAGTGAGGAGCCAACGGGGCTTGATCCCAGGATCCTGAGATCATGACCTGAGCCAAAATCAAGAGTCAGCCACTCAACCTACTGAGCCACCCAGGTGCCCCACATCTAGTCTCTATTAATCTATTACATTCCTCTCAACTATTTTCCCTGTGACATTAGGTTTTTGAGAACAAGCCAGTTGTGTTATAAACTGTCCCACAATCGGAATTCATTATGATGATGTTCACCTTCTTTCTCATTCCCTTTATCTCCTATAAATTGAAAATTGGTTCCTACAGCTTGCATTGATATTGTTTTTGGCAATATTTTGCCTTAAATGATGTTTTATATGCCATCATATCTGGAGGCACATGTTTACTTCCATGATGCCAAATGTCAACAATGCTATATTTGATTTTTTGACTAAGGTGGTGACTGACAGATTGTCCCGTTACAAAGAAAGGTTTCCCTCTTTACAATCATTAGGTAATCTGAAGGCCGGTAATCTATCACTGTGTGGAATATCTTGTTCTCCAAATATCTACTAAATTTGTCCACACTGAAATGGCCTTAAACAACCCAAAGAGCTCTCCTGGGTATATCTTACTTGAATGTTTTCAAGTAGTGATACACAAAAGGAATTATTTTCACTAGAAACACCATTAATTCAATTCCATTCCATCAGAAGAAATGTCAAAAGCCTCCTAAAAATTATTGTTAAATTAAACTCTCCACATTATAGAAAATATAGATGGTGTCATACTGGTTAACCCCAATTTCTTTTCTCTTGTCCTAATTATTAAATTTACCACCATCTGTTCATCATCTAAATATTAGTCACATTTCTTCTGTTACACTCTCAGAAATAACTAGAACATTTTGGGGAGCCATGACCTCAGGGGAGAATGTGCCAGGAACATACTTCAAAAGGATGAAGGCTCTGGGGCAGGAGCAAGTTGGTGTGGCCAGCTTGGGTGGCCAGGGGTGAAGGTAATGTCAGAGAGTTAGGTTGAGTCAGGATATAGCAATCAAGAAAGATCATGGTAATAAACTTTATTCTTTATGTGCTGAAAAGACTAGAGGATTTTAAGCAAAAGAATGGTTTGAGTTGATTTCTGTTTTTTAAGTTTACTTTTGAACTGCAGAAGGGCAGACACAGAAGCAGGGAGACCAGTGAGGCAATGAATACATGGTCCATTGAGAGCTGACAGGCTTGCACAGGGGCAGTTAGAGGTCATGGCCATGGAGGTGGTGAGATATAATCACATTCTGATATATTTTGGTAGAAGTACCTATAGGAGAGGGTAAGTATATAAGGATTTAAGTGTAAATGGGAGAGTAGCAAGTTTGTAGAGAAGGAATTTACTAAATTCATAATTCCTTTGAGGCCTTGTAAGTTTAAGCTCCCACTAGTCCTCTAAGCAGTAACTGGGCTATTGACTAAACTAGTCTAAAGAAGAAGTGAGAGGCTGGCACTGGAGATGCATATTTGGGTGGTGTCCTGGAAGATAAGGAAAGAAATGCTTCAGAAGGAATGGCATCTGGATCAAATGCTAATCAAATTCCTAATTTGGGGTTGACAGGGTGGAGAGAGCTGGTGACTATGACAAGAATGGTTCCATCTGTAGGATGGAGACGAAAGGTTCTCTGGAGAAAGTTAAGACACAGGTGTAAGCACTTCTGCCAGGAGGGGGAACGGTGGGGTGGGGGAGCAGTTAGAGGGTGATGTGGGCCAAGGAGAACACTACCTTCTTGTTAAATGGGAAGCATTACAGCATCTTCAAATGTCGATGAAATTACTCCAGTGAAGAGAAAGATGTTGATGGTCCTGAGAGACATTACAAATAATTACATTAGAGAACCTACGGAGTAGCATAAGAGGTAAAACCTCTGGTATACAAAGGAATGCTTTGTCTTACATGGAGAGAGGGAAGAACAGTTCCACAAAAAATGAGAGAGAAGAGAAATCGAGGCTAAGTGGTATATTTGGCATGGAAAGCAAGACAATTTTCATCAGAATATTTCTATTCTCTCAACAAAGTGGAAAGCAAGATCATCAGCTCCTAGTGTGTGGCTGGAGAACAAAGGATGGACCGTTGGAAAGAAAGTAAAGATGTGTCAAGTCCTCCTTTAGGAGAATGAAGAAGATTATTTATATAGACATCTGTCAGAATAGTCAGGCAATATTAAATACCTCCTTGATATCTGTGATCATAGACATGACGCAAGAGCCACGAAATTGTTTGTGTGCTTTTTGCATGCTTTGAAACAGACATAAAGTAGCTGGAGATTGGGTGCAACTAGACTAGTATGTTGTTGGACAAGCACACAGAGGGAGAATGAGAGGCAATGGGATTAAGGAAGGATACGGGGCGGGGGGTGATATTCCAATGGAATGAGTAACGGAATCCATGTGGCAGGATGGGAAAGGAGCACATGGCAGAGTAGAGCCTAAGGGTTCTAAGAACTTCATAGCACCAATCCCTAGAATTCTCAGGGAAATAAAAAATTCTCAGACTGTCTGTGGTAGAATAAATAGTCTAAAATGATGAGAGAATTATCAGAGTGGATACTTACAGATTTAAAAAATGGTCAACTCATTGGAAATGAATGGTAGGATTGTAGAGAGCTTTTTGACTTTGAGGACAAGAAGTTTAGGCTCATCTCCTTGAGTAGTGGCTTAAAATGGAGCTCATGGACAGGCTTTTAAGCACTGAGATAGAATAAAAGTGTGTGTGTGTGTATATAATATTTTCTGTACGAAAGGATCCTAGATTCCCTCCAATTATCAAAAGAATATCTGAATAGGGGTGGCTTAATCCGTTAAGCACCTCTTGATTTTGGCGCAGGTCATGATTTCAGGGTCATAGATCTGGCCCAGCGTCTGGGTCCCTGCTTAACAGGGAGTCTGCCTTGGGATTCTCTCTCTCCCTCTGCCCCTCACCTGCTCTCTGTCTTTCTCTAAAATAAATAAATAAATCTTTAAAAAAGCACATCTGAATATAAGATGTTAATTGCTCTAGAATGCAGGAAGTGAGCAGTCATTGAAAGTATCTGAATAGGACTGTATAAAGAACACGTTATTTAGAAAAGTAAAACAGCATTTGAAGGGGTAGAGAAAAGAGAGATTCTACGTAAGAAGTGAAGAATTCTCCACTGACATGACAGGGAAAGGGACAGACATTCAGAACTGGATTCCATTGCCACCTGAGGCAGCATCCCTCTCTCACACTATGTTGCATTCAAACCTCTGTTCTCTCCATTCCCTCTTCTCTTCTCTTCTTTTCCTTTCTCTTTCTTTTCTTTTCTTTCTTTCTTTTTTCTTTTTCTTTCTTTCTTTCTTTCTTCCTTCCTTCCTTCCTTCCTTCCTTTCTTTCTTTCTTTTTTTTTTTTTTTTAAGATTTATGTATTTGAGAGAGAGAACGCATGAGGAGAGAGAGAGGCAGAGGGTGAGAAACTCAAGCAGACACCCTGCCAAGCACAGAGCCCAACATGGAGCTCAATCTCATGACCCTCATATCATGACCTGAGCCAATATCAAGAGATGCTTAACTGACTGAGCCACCCAGATGCCTTTCCCTTCCTTTTCTTACTAAAGTGAAGGGATGGTTTATGTTTTGTAGTTTTAATTAGGTATCACTTGATGAGCTCTTGAATCCGGGGCCTTTAGAAGGAGTTAAGCAAAGACATGGAGTTTTGCTCCCGTACCTCTTACCACGTTGGGGCAGGAGGACAGACCTGGAGGTACTTTCAACCAAAGGTTTAGTGTATCTGTTCTGCTCAGCATATACGAGGTTCCAACTTCTGAAGTTAATCACTAAGTGCAAATGGCCTGTGAGGTTAAGGCGTTACCGTGTCACTAAGGAGCAGAAGTTTTAGATTCAGGCATAGGTGAGGCGGCCATTTCACTTAATCCTTACAATACCTAAATTGTATTAATAATACAATAAATTAATAAATTGTATCAGCCCTATTGTATGACTGAATAATGAGAAATTGAGAGACATTAACTCACTCATGAGTAGACAGCCAGTACACTGTAGAACATAGAATGCTTCATGAAAAGGCATTACAGTGAACAGGGAACACATTTCTCAGAGGTTTAGGAAGTACTTGCATTTAATTCTCTTAAAGCACCCACTCTCCCACTATTACAAGACTAGTGAATTTTCCTGAAAATTGGATTAAAGTAACAAGCAGACAGTAAATTGTGTCATCATTAAAATCAATGAAATGTCATGTTAGCAAATAATAATTCATCATTCAAGAAGATAACTGTGAGCAGAATTTCAATTAAATTTGGAATAAAAATTATCATGCTAGAATGTTTCAGAATGTAATTCTATCAGTCCCTAAGAAATTGAATTTGCTTTTTTAAAAATTTTATTTATTTATTTGACAGTGAGAGAGGGAACACAAACAGGGGGAGTGGGAGAGGGAAAAGCAGGCCTCCTGCCGAGTGGGAAGCCTGGTGCGGGGCTCAGTCCCAGGACCCCCGGGATCATGACCTGAGCTGAAGGCAGCTGCTTAATGACCAAGCCACCCAGGCACCCCTGAATTTGCTTTTTAAAGCATTCTGATTAGACATTCCTGAGGTCGTCCCACCTTTAGTGAAATGGGTAACTTTGCTGTGCTATTAGCAAGGGCAGAAAATAGGGAGTGGGGAAGGAAAAGAAGGCCCTTCTACATTCTGGGCCCTGGAGAGCAAGGGAAATTTGCTATAAATTACATCTCTATCAACCACAGTGACCATATTTCCTGGCTCTGAAACTGGGACATGTGGCCTGACAAAGAGACAGACTATTCAAAATTAGGATTATTAGAGGAAGAGGGATTTATAGCTGTTACACGATTAATAGGGTTGAGAGGAGTCAACTTGGAAAACCCAGGCTTACAACTTGGGTTGCATTTGAGGAGATTGAACTGAAAATTAATTTATGACTGTTATACTTGTGAACATTTAATGCGGTCTCAAAAGCCTGCTGCTAACATCTACTAAACCTCCGCTTTCTGAGTTCCTGTACCTGCAGGGTATGCATTCAGTGCCCCTGTATCATTGAGCAGTGATTTTATAATATTCCCATTGCCTATGCCAAACTCTTTAGGAAGTCTTCATAATCCTGGTACCCGGTAGAGTGCCCACGCTCAATAGGCCTTCTGTGAATGTCTTTTGAAGGCATGGAGGATGGCTGAACACGGAGCCAACGAGAGCCAGGATAAGCCACAGTCCTTGCTACTCTTCCTGTGAAAGCTTCATGCTTACTCTTTAGGTGTATCTGAATCTGGAACACTTTGAATACAAGTGGTCCCTCATTGGAAAACTTACCTGGGCACAACCTTCCCACTTAATTCTCAGCGATAACCTATGTCTCTTTCCCTGTTATCCCATAATGCCTTGCATTATATTTCAATTTGATTGTTGGTATCTCTAATAGAAGGTAAATCATGTTTTCCAACTATACACATATCTCAGAATCAGCCCACTTCCCTAGTTAACCAGGTAGTTTCAAATTGGTGATAATTAAACCTAGCAATTCCCTAGCTAAAGTTAGAAAGTCTCAAGAAAACATTCTTGGGTACTGACCATGGCTACTCGGTGGCAAAAATGCTGTCCGTTTTTGTTGACATTTGTTCTGATTATTAAATATCTTACTACTGGTGAAGTACTTGGAATGGTCCTATTATATAGTGAACTCCATTTATGTGTTTGCTATTATTTTGTTTTGTATAGTTTTCAATAAGCATATGAGGGCAAAGAAAATTGGTGCAAAAGTCAAGGAATCTCTTAAACACATAGTCTCCCATAGCTTTTATTAGAATTTCTCGCTATACACAAGTGATGTTTAAGGATGAAATCATAAATGAGAAATTTTGTATTGACAGGTCTATATGGTGGGACATGGGGATAGAAGATAAATTGGATTAAGCCCCTTGTGCCTCTAAGATCAGAGAAGCTTCTCAATTATTGAATTTGGCTTAGGTTTTGTTACACAGCCCACTAGGCGATTGGCATTTTGCCCATTGGTTTGTGGATATAAACTGTATTTCTTTGTGTTTTTTTAAGAACTGGAGAAAGAACAATAGCCTTTGGTTGTTGGTTTATTTTGATACCTTTAACTATTTGATCTGAGATAGAAATATACAAATATTTGATACATAGAAGATGCTACCAAAACACCTAAAATGCAAATAATGCAAAAGCTGCTTGATTCTGTGACAAACTATCTTCAAGAGTCTTGATCAAGAACCTTAGACTTAGACGAGTCTAGGGATGCTGCTGAGGACCATGGAACAATTTTCAGGAAAAGGGATCTGCTTTTGAGTATGTGACCAGACTGGAATGTTATCAATGGCCTTGTTTTCTCTCTTCAAAATTTTTTTCATCATTATGGAAAACTCACAATGCTAAAAATGTTCAAAAGGAAAGCAAGTTGGATGCCTTTATTCAAGAAAAGTGTCTTTATTTGGCTTTACCACTAGTATTCAGCCCCTGGATATCGAGGAGAGTGCCTTATTCATGCTCTTATTTTAAGGCCCTACGGTACCATCAAGAGTGGCACTCAAAACCATTTGTGGAATGAATAACTGAGGGAAAGAAGGAGAGTCCTTTTGGCCTTTAGACCCTCATTCAAATAGTTTTCAAGTTGCTATGTCATCCAAAGAGGGCAGGAGGGAGAAGACACAAGGGTGAAGAGATAAATCAGGCAACAAAATTGCCAGTTAGAGGTGGGGCTTCTACTGAAATCCACTGGGAAAAGTTTGAGTATGTGTCTTCCCTAAATGTTTTATTTTCTCCCATGTGCAAAAATGCTTTAAAGATGAAACTTTTGATTTAGAACAAAACTAGAATCTCTGGAAAGCATGTAGTTTGGCAGGCTAGATATAGAGAGTGTTAAGAGCCAGTCAAAGGTCAACGTCGACACCTAAGCTTTATCATCTTTTCAAGAAAGATTCTAATTTCAGGTAACCCACTTTTACCATAATACTACTATGAGTTAAACTGTGTCCTCCAGAATTCATATTTTGAAGTTCCCACTCCCCAGCACTCCAGAATATGGCCTTATTTGGAAATAGGTCATTGGCCAATTAATTAGTTAAGAGGAGGTCGTACCAGAGCAGGGTGGTCTCCTGATCCAGTGTGACTGCTGTCCTCATAAAAAGGAAATTTGGATACAGACATATATACATATGGAAAACACAACGTGAAGACACAAGAAGATATTGATTTCAGATGCATCCACAAGCCAACAGATGCCTAAGATGGCCAACAAACCCACTAGAAGCCTGAGGAGAAGCATAGAACAGGTTCCTCTGCACAACCCTCAGAAGGAACCAACCACAACTAACCCCACTGACACCTTGGGCTTCCAGAACCGTGAGATAATACATTTCTGTTGTTTAAGTCACCCAATTTGTGGTATTTTGTTATTGCAGCCCTACTAATCCACAGAAAGTATTCAATCACTGCCCTACCGTGTTAGAGGCGACTGCTAAATACCACAGTTGCAATAATTCTATAATAATACCATTGACGTGTTATAACTTTAAAAGAGACATAAGATCATTGGGTGGATAGTGTTTTTATCAAGACATGAAAATATAATTACCCATGACCACTGTAGTGCCTTTGAAGATGCTGCTGGTGTTAGTGATTCAGACTTTCCATGAGGAAACTGGCCATTAGTAGTCACAGTGATGCTTAATCAAATTTGTATTTCTGAGAGGCTAAAAGTACTCATCATAGGGTAGAATGCATGCGATCTACATGTTTTCTCCATGTTGTAAATGATTTAAACTAACACTTAATTAGCAGAAGAAGATATTTTGAGAGAAGCATTTAGAAGCAAAAGCCTTAAGAAGAATTCTGTTTTTCTTATGAGTGCCAACGTGTTGTTGACTAGAGTTGAAAACCTCATCGAAGGATAATTAATTTAAGGATCACTTTGTGATCTTGAAATAGCTGCACTTAAAATGGATAATAAAAGTCTCAAGAAACTTTTTATGAGCTGGTAGAAAAAAGTGTGTTCCCTTCAGGGGATAAGTCATAGATGGAGATCATGGCTGGCCAGGAGGATGCAGCATGGATGGCCCCATCCGCCCCAGGCAGTTTACACAGATGCTGGTCTCAGACACTTGCCAATGAATTCAAACCTGCAATGCAGTGACATTACTTTCAGGTGACTCCCTGTTTTCTTCACTTTTTCGAATAAAAATTTGGCTCCAAAGAGAGAGAAAAAGCCATGCAGTTGGTTTCTATCCTCAATGGTGTTGCTCTGGTAGAGGTTTATAGGTCTATTTTTAGCCAACCTTCTACTTAATGTGTGGGGATTTTTTTTTTTTTCAAGGCAACAACAGTCCCTGGCCAAAGTACACATCATCATCCCTGCCCTGTAGAATGAAGTGCAGGGAATCACAGCCCTTCTACTTGTTGGCAATGGTAGCCAACCCTGTTAAAATTATGTGTGGGTTATTAAAGGATGACTTAGCTCTCTCTTGTAAACCCTTTAATGTCTTTACATGATTCCTCTAGATTCTAGGGGATCAATCTCCTTTTTCTCCTTTATTTACTGCCTTCTCTGCTCTCCCTCAGATAAAGTCCTCTTCATCCCAGAAGCAGAGTTGTGTAGTGTCTCTTAGTAATCTCATCGCCTCGTGGTCCTGGGACCCTGCCCTCCAACCGGTTTACTAAATGCTTGTTTATTAATTAGTACTTAAAGAACGTTTCCTCCCTAAGAGGCACATGGGGGCAAGCTCACACGGGAAGCTTTTTTTTCAGTCACTTTTACTTGTTTATCCTAAATGCC
The DNA here is from genome assembly GCF_002288905.1 of Enhydra lutris kenyoni. NCBI lineage: Eukaryota > Metazoa > Chordata > Mammalia > Carnivora > Mustelidae > Enhydra > Enhydra lutris. The sequence continues at coordinate 16,335,906 of NW_019154095.1, read as the reverse complement.
TTCAAACTTAGAGGCCAGATATTTATTTCCATATCATTGTGATTTTTCTTTCTCTCTTTTTTTCTTTCCCTTTCCTTTTTCTTTTTCTTTTCTTTCTTTCTTTTTTTTTTTTTTTGTATAAGCATTTTTCTTATAATCAGACTATAAGCTCTACCAGGATAAAAATTTTCTCCTTCACTTCTGAAATAGTACTGAGTTTGGTAGTTGCTCAACAAACATTTATTATCATTTTTTTCTCCTTTCCTACTTTCCCCCACTTCCCCCTCATTCCCCTGCTTCCTACTTCCTCCTTTATTTTGAATAAGAACAAAACAGCATCATGCTACACTCTTTAGTGGTTCATCATTTATGTATTTTTGCATAGAAGTGTTCACATAATTAGGCCATAAAAGTGAATATGTCTTATCAATTTAGATACAGTCATTTAGTCAGTATGTCTCTGACTTCACTATTAATGAAATCATCTGTTTCAATTAGGTACACATATTAAGGCTCTGAGAATTTAGAGGTCCTTAACATTTCACAGGCCCTTGGACTTTTATAAAAATGTGCTGCACCCATGCCTTAATTAATAAAGGGAGAGGCCAAAATGCACAGAATTTCTTATACACGTCATTGCTACTTTACCCATTATAGAACTCTCCTTCTTTTTATTTTATAGGAAGAATGTAGAAACTGTGATTTTTCACATTGTTTGGAAACTGGGGTATAGCAATTATGGGAACAGATCCTATTTCATGGGTTGTATACTCAGAATGATGTGTGACCATGCTAAGAAAATATATTTCATCAAAACAGAGAAACTCAAGAGATTTGAAATCTCCCAATTTAAAATTATATCCTAAAGTTATAGTAGAGATACACTTTATCCTCGCTGGCATACAATAGTAAAAATGACAATGTTGCCTTATTTTGTCATGTTTGGAGGATGGGGAGTTGGATATGTAAAACATCCTAGTAAATCAGTGCAGACTTAACTAGTTTCATAAATTTTCAGCATAATACTTTGATTCTTATAGAAGAGTAACGATCATAGCAGCAACAAGCATGGATTCTGTACTCTGTGTGGTGGATACGGTGTTAAGTACTTCACGTAGGTTGTCTCATTTACTCTTCACAACCATACCATGAGCTCAGCACCCTTATTATCTCCATTTTAGAGATGGCAAAAATGAAGCCCAGAGGTAAAGTAACATACCCAAATTCAGCCTCCTTCAAACAGCATAATATGGAAGTCAAATGCCAGCTTCCCTAACACTAGAAGTTGGGCTTTTAAAAAATCTCTTTGCTTAAAAAAAAAAATGACTTTGATAGAACATAAAGGTGAGGTATTTGACATGAAAAAATGCTCAGGATCACTCATTACCAGGGAAATGCAAATCAAAACCATGATAAGTTATCACCTCAGACCTCTCAGAATGGCTGGGATCAAAAAGACAAGAAATATCAAATGTTGGTGAAGACGTGGAGAAAAAGGAACACTTATGCACCGTTGGAAGGGATGTAAATTGGTGCAACCACTGTGGAAAACTATATGGAGGTTACTCAAAAAATTAAAAATAGAAATACTGTATGATTTAATAATTCCACTAAAAAACCCAAGAGCACTATTTGAAAAAAATAAGTGTACTCCTATGTTTATTGCAGCAGCATTTATAATATTCAAGATATGGAAGCAACCCAAATATCATCCATTGATAGATGAGTGGATAAAGAAGGTGTGATATATATATGTATATACAACAGAAATAAAAAAGAATGCGATCTTACCATCTGTGACAACATGGATAGGCCTGTAGGGTATTATGCTAAGTGAAATAAGTCAGATGGAGATAGACAAATGCCATATGATTTTACTTATATGTGGAATCTAAGAAGTGATACAAACGAACAAACAAGCAAAAATAGACCCATGAATACAGAGAACAAACTGATGGTTGCCAGAGGGTGAAGGGATGGGAAAAATGGGTGAGGGGAGTGGGAGACACAGGCTTCCAGTAATGGAATCGGTAATCCACAGGGATGAAAGGAGCAGCCTAGGGAATATAATCAGTGGTACTGTAGTAGTATTGTATGGTGACAGACGGTAGCCACACTTGTGGTGAGCCCAGCATAGCCTACAGAATTGCTGAATCACTAAGTTGTACACCTGAAACTAACATAATGTGTGTCAACTATATCTTAATTTAAAAAAAATGATGAAGTGTTTGGACACTAATTCAAACTCAAGTACAAGAGACTTGGGAAGCGAGTGGGACAATGACTTAGTGGTTAGAGTGTGAATTGAATGGGGTCAAATGGAGCCACAGTGATTCAGGAGTTGCTTATGGAAGCCTGAGCCACCTTCCTCAGAGGCCTTCTCTTCAGCTCTGTAGAATCAGAAATCAGAAATCCTGGTTCTTAGGAACCCAACTTGGTAACAAGCTCCCGCTGGGACTCTTATGTAAACTGAAGTTTCCAAACCATTGTTTTAAGCATGATTTCTTTCTTTTTATAGAAAGGAAGAGATTTCATTTAAACGTTTATGTTTAAAAGAAAATCACTATAATTATGATAAATCTTAGAGTTACAAACTAGTGGCCCGAATGGCAGCAGGTTCAGTTTGGTGAGCTTTTTGGTGTTTTTTCTTAAAGGGGGCTTAAATGCCTGCACAAAGGGTATTCACCCTGACTTCACTGTCCTGCCCATGACTTCCTAGCATGCCACACCTGTAAACACCAGACTGATCCCAGAAGACAGGTGAAAAAGAACATTCTTTTAAATGGAATCCATGAGCCACTGGGATAAATGATGTACTTTCTCAGACCCTGTATGCCTGGCTCTCCCAAAATGCTCTTGACTTACCTACATAGTTTTTTCTCTTTGGTCATGGGATTGGAAAAGGAAAGAATTTTTTTCTTCATTTTTTCTGACCCTCAATAAATGAATCAAAGTGTATCTTTGTAAGTCATATGTCAAAAAAGCTCAATTCTTTTTAATAAAGGCAAAGGGAAAGAATAAAGAAGAATAAGCTAGAAATATGAATATTTTTCAGAAACTAGGAAAAGAGAAACAAATCCATATCAAACTGAGAAGACAGCATATCAAGTAAAATGGATCAGACTTCGGCAGCATTTGGTTATAAAAATTCTAGGAATTATGTATCCCTTCAGTGTTCAGAGTGTAAGAACCATGCATACAATGGTTTTGGAAAGAAGAGCTGGGTTAAAATCAATCAAGACACATTTGGGAGAAAAGATTAGCTAGTCAATGAATTAAAAACAATCTAAAGGGAAAAAATAATAGAAATGACACACAACCTTAACTTTATTTGATCGGGAGAGGTAATTATAGGTAGTTTGATTTTTATTTTCTAGCTAAATATGTGTAGCTTTAAAAATTAAGACCTAGGGGCGCCTGGGTGGCTCGGTGGGTTAAGCCGCTGCCTTCGGCTCCGGTCATGATCTCAGGGTCCTGGGATCGAGCCCTGCATCGGGCTCTCTGCTCAGCGGGGAGCCTGCTTCCTCCTCTCTCTCTGCCTGCCTCTCTGCCTGCTTGTGATCTCTCTGTCAAATAAATAAATAAAATCTTTAAAAAAAAATTAAGACCTAATGGAATTTTTAAAAATATTTATTTATTTGGGGGGGGGGGGGGGAGGGCAGAGGGAGAGATAAAGAGTCTTAAGCAGACTCTGCACTGAGCGTGGAGCCCAAAGAGCTAATGGAATTTTGATGAATGTTTTACTTACTTAATTAGGAGACTTTAGTAAAGTACTGAGTGCTGAAAAATGTTTTTAAAATAAGATAAGAAATCTAAACAAATTATATATATATGTATATATATATAGATACGGTTATTTGTTTAATATATTTGTATGTACGTATATATATATATATATATATATATATATGAACATAAATTAACATGATTTTAAAACAGCATGACAGATTCAGTGGAAGAAAGGAAAGAAACTGTATAAGCATTTCTATTAGACTTTTCCTTGGCTTTTGGGCTTGCATAGGTCCCCCAAATTTTCTCTGCTGTTTGAAGATTACTTTATTTGTGATGAGGTTTCACTGATAGAATTAATGTCAGGGCAGCAATAGGTGAGTCTGTAAGGAGAGCCCATATTGTATTCAAAGGTGATTGTAGAAGTTCCTCAGAAATAAAGAAAAATTCTTGTGATACATCAAGAAGCTTTTAAATGTACCAGTTAAGCTAGCATGTTTCCTAAGGAAACAGAGATATGGAGAAAGATAAATGTATAAAGATGGTCACCAGATATTTAAACTAAACTAATATAAAATAGAAGCAAACTATGCTCTAAAATTAACAGACACGTTTTTATAAAAATTGACTCATATACTAGAAATCTGTGTGGTTATAACAAATGTCATGTAGATATTTCAAACTCAACATGTCCAAAAATAAATTCTTTCCAACCAAACTACAAGTGAGTAAAGGTTTCCACCACCCCTGAAATGATCATTCCAGAAACCTAAAAATTGTCTCTCCCTTAGTGGTCATCTCCCACACCCAGTACAGCAGCAAATCCTGCAGGCACCAAAGAACTTCCTCTAAGACCTATCCTGAATTCATCCACTTTTCTCTAACTCCACAACTACCACCCTAGTCCAAGACACTGTTGACTTCTTCCCCGGAAACTATGATGTAGTCTTTTACCAGTATCCTCTTGATATTGCAGCCAGGATAATCATTTTTAAAATGTCAGTCAGATCACACCCACTCTTGTGCTTAAAGCCATCCATGATCTTCCGTTTGCCTCCCACAAAATTCCACAGGAGGCATACACTCCAGAGTAACGGAGTCCATGCCGGGCTCTCCAATCCCATTTCACACCGCTCTCCATCTTACTCTCTGCATTCCAGCATGTCTTGTTAGTTCTTCAAAATCTTCATGTACGTTGTTCTCTGTGCCTGGATCCTCCCCTCCCCTATGCCACTTCTCCTTTCCACCAAGGAATTGTTTCCTTATCCTTGACTTCCCAACTTAAATCCTGCATAGTCAGAGGAAGCTTCTGTGCTTTGCGATATTTGGGGGGATTAGGTCTCTGATTTGTTCTTTCTTATAGTATCATGTATTCCTGTATTTGGACTCAATATTGCTTGTATATTTGGCAAAGAAAGTATCAGTGGAGCTTATTTTCTGCTTCACTCATTAGATCTGAACCCTTTAAGGATGGGGTCAATCTGCTTTTTCCCCAGATTATCTATCCTGAACTTACAGTTGCAGTACAGAGCCTGACAATCATCACTCAAAAATATGTGTAAAATGGGTAAATAATGTTTGACATTTAAAATTTTTCATAATATATTGACAAAATGTATATTTTTCAAGTACACCTTGGCAAATATACATATTTTATGCTGATTTTGAATGCGTGACTATGATTTTAAGAATGCAACAAAAGTTATTATGAAAGTAATCTGAGCAGTGTTAGGCATTTAAAAATGTATTTTTCTGTTTTCCAGTTATCCATTGACTACTTTCATCTTTAAAATTAGTAACAATGTTCTATTTTTTAAAGTGTGTCCTTTTCTTGTACTAATCTGAATTCTGACCACTCACATTATCCTACTCTATAGCTGGGGCTAGACCTTCAAGACATGTACCTGCACATGTACATACTTAAGGACAGGTGACATTAGAAGATGTGTTAATTCTCAGAAAGCATAATTACTGCTTTTGGAGAAAGTCCAAAGATAGTCTCAGCAAATCACACAGTGTACCAGAAAATTAAACTAATAATAGGACAATTAGAATATCATAAATGCAAGTAGAACCATGTTTTTATATCATGGCAAGTTTTCTTTTTATTTTTATTTTCCCTTTTGTGTTTGTTTCATCATTCACATTAACTGAAGTGGTAGCATCTTTGGGGCATGAAGAGAGTCATTGGTTTAATGCCATGAGTATCCATTTAGAAGCCTTGTCAGACTGATTACTATAGTAAGAGCAGTGATTTTTCCATCTCGACAGTGAACCTTTGCTTCCCTGAACTACTAAGCTACCTACCTGCCCTAACCATTCAGGGACACCACTCCTATACTCATTGGAAGTAATGTGGTCCTCTCTTCTCGGTCAGCCATGTCTGCTGAGGTGGACAGCAAGATCTACGTGGATAGGAGAGCATCTTCTATAACTGTGTGCATCTCCCCTCAGCACAGAAGTACTCAACCCATTCACACATTCATTTCATTCATTCCTTCATTTCACAAATGTTTTTGAGACCTACTAGATTTGTGGCTTTGCTCTAGGCTCTGGAGATAAAGAACAACACTGACCAGGTCCCTTCTTTCATGCTGTTTCCATTCTAGTGGGATACTACACATTACGATGGAATGAATTAATATGTGGCAATTTCTTGATTGAGCTTCTGTTTGAAATTCTTGTCCTGAGAATCAACTGCTTTAAGGATTTAAGAAAATATCTAAGAAAATAAGAGACATTTTTCTCTTTCTTGGCTTTTGAAAACAAAATTTCTTTTCTTTTCTTTCTTTCTTTCTTTTTTTTTTTTAATTTAAGAACTAAGTTTAGAACCCTAATACCGTATCTAAAAGAAAAGGTAATGGAGAGGTTTTTGTCTCCTTTTGTGCCTTTTTTATTTATAAATGTGATGTGTTATGAAGCCTACATTCCACAGTAATCATCACCATGGAAATAAGTATTCATTGCCAATCAGATCTCAACTGAAGTTTCATAAATGTTTTATAAGAAGGCTTACATAAAAAGTATTGCCACTGGTCTGTAAGAATGAGCTACTCAGGAAAAGATGCGGGACATCCTGTACTAACTCCATAAGCCAAGGAGATCCAAGTTGGCCAGAATAGAGCCATCCAAGAGTACAGAAGAATATAGGAAGGTGTGCTAGACTTTATTAAGTATATACTTAGCATCTGCTACAGATTCTCTTAAGCACCCTCATCGAAAGGTCATTTCCTTTAATCCTCGCAACCTCACTGAGAGTTAACCATGATGGTTGGCATTTTACGTAGGAGAAAACTGAAGCTCTGAGAGACTGTGCAGCTTTCCCAATCACCTGTTGCCCTTGTGAGAAAGCTTCAACCAAAGCTTCAAACTTCAGGTTCTAACTTCTTGATTTAGGAGTCAGATAATAAGAATTTTAAGTTTTTGTTCCCTCAATTAACTAGCTTGAAACTTTAAAGCAGTTTACTTCACAGATCTTTCCTTCCTGATCTATAAATGAGAATATCATCTATTTCGTATGAGGATGTCTATTTTTAAAGGACAAGCTGTCTGAACCCGTTTTTTTATCCATAAAGTACTCTTGAGATATAACAATTTACTAGATATTAAGAAATATGGAAAGTCTATTTTTTCTGAAAAAAATAGAGAAGAAATGATATATACTATATTGATGGAGGAAAGAGAGGTCAATCGCTGTCATTAATTACAAATGATGGCATAAGAAGGAAAGCAGTGGAAATGTTATATCACTCATAATAAAAAAAAATACAGGTCATGACAAGTTCCAGAAAAAATAAGAAAATCACCACAATATGATTCATTTCTGGGACTCTGTTCCACGATTCATTCGTAGGAATTCAAGATGTAAGGGATAGAAGGAAAATTTGATGAAGGACCTAGGGTCAGGGGAGGCTGGGGGCCTTGCTCAGGGCCAGAGGCAGAACCAAGACCCCAGGCAGCTCCATGCTTTGTGGTCTCCCAACCATCAGTATGCTATAGATCATTTCAAGTAATGGACAGTGATGGGGGCTGGAGCAGTGAGAGGGGTTGGTAAGAGCCACTATTATCAACAACCTGCCTGAAAAAAATGAAACTGATGTCTTAGAAATTTTATTTATAACAAAGAATCATCCCACAGTAGTGCTGACATGATCTTTAACGCTAAGTTCATAAGCTCCCCAGAGAGGCAAATTTCCCCGTATGTAGCCGTCACGTGTCTGATTAGGGTTGTGGCGACTGCCCGCTGAATCAACAGCTCATGAATTAAGGGACTATGTGGGTAATTGAATCGTTCATAAGATGGAGAACGTTTTTTGTAATGTGACTGACTCTTATTTTCCCGATGGTAACTAGTGTTTTGAGCAACTGAGTGCCTTAAGGCAATCGGTGATGTTTCTGTAACAGAGAGATTGAATAGTAGTGTAGGCTCAGTAAGCTAATCTCTGGGAGTGAAGGCTCCAAAGAAGGTTACTCCTTGAAGGGCTGAGAACCCAAAGCATCGCTATGAGATCCTCACAGGCTTGCAAACATCCTGCATAAAAGAATTAGCTAAAAATAGCAGCCGGCTTGGTGGTAGGCTGGTAGGACTTGAATCATGGACTTGTAAACATCAGTCCTTCATAGTAGCCCATGAGCTCAGGATCTTTAGAAATCTGTCTTCTCATGGATATACTCTCTACTTCTTATCAGACCAACTAAAACATATTCCACTCCTTTTTTCTCTTCCTCCATCTCCAAGCTTTGCCGTAAAACGTATTCTTTCAAGATAGTTGTCAGTCATTTCATAAAATACTCTTCCAAAGCCACTATTCCAAAGCACGGGAGTCATTCCTCTTCTCTTCATAAAGAGCTCATGATTAAGAGGAAGTTAATTTGAGCAGATCCATAAAAGACGAGATGCAATTTTGAAGTCACATTAAAAAGAAGGAAAAAAAGACAACCTTCCAGTGATTGTCAAGTACCTACAAATATGCTCAGCTAATCCTTGTGGTATTGCTGTGATCCCCAATTTAGAAATGGCTAAGTGGGGAGAGATTAAAGCTGCCCCAGAAAAGATTAAAGGGTAGCTCTCTAATGTCTTTGAGAAGGAGACCCATGGAAAATTGAAGCCCACAGATCACACAGAAATACGACTTAAGCCAAGAGCTATCTAGTTTGCCTTCTTCCCTCTCCCTGATCTTCCACTCCGTTGGTGGAGAGGAAATCAGGTCGCCAACGAGGGCGGCAGCATTTTCCCAGCCCCCTGCCTCCTCTCAGAGGAGAAAGTCTCACCGCTCTTTCGTATTTAATATCCAAACCCTCACAACAGGATGTCTTATCAAACTGATCCCTGAAAAGACATTCTGAGGACCCATCTTTGTGGTTCTCATAGTCCGTGAATTTGTGCGGGTGATTTTTGTTATAATTTTATCAGTAAAAGAGAAAATAGTAACATTCTCTGTTGTCTGTTCTCTCTTTCCTTTTTTATCAGCAAGATGAATTTTACCAAATGCCGAGATTTGATGCATTGAGTCTTTGAAACATCCTAGGTTCTTGAGGAAAAGAAACTAGCAAAAACTCATAAATACATTTAAAAAAAATAAATTTCATTCAAGTTACCAGTTAAAAAAAATAAAAATAAAAACATTCAGGATTTAGGTTACATCCCATTTAGAATACGGAGTGGATGGACTCAGACATACACGTTCTATTCTGCTCTACTTTTTCACCTTCAGTCCCTCGAGCACTGTTAGGAAAGGACAGAATGGGGATACTTTGTGTGGCAACGGCAGACGAGGCAGGATCTGTTACAAGTTCCCTGGCTGGAAAAGGACACTTCTTTCAGCGCTATTGTACATCAGCTGTCTCCAGTTACAGCCAAAGTAGGTGTGTAATATACGACTGGACTTGCCGCTAATGTAGGTATGCAAACCCTGGGACAGAGACACCTTGTGCTACAGTAAACTGATCTGCCCCAGGCTTCCATTAAGTCATCCAGCACACAAAATGGGAGCTCACATCAGACTTGGTGGGAATGGGTTTGTTTCTGATTTTTATCTGGCCATTCAAGATCTTTTAAAGGACTGAATTAAGAAGTCCTCCTTTGTAGAAACTATGAAGGTCATTTCAATACCCTGAATTTAGAACTATGGGTCTAAGATTATGCTACCTTAATATTTAATACGGTTTGACATAAATATTTAATTTGCCTATCACTACATTTAATTGATTTCTTAATGTTTTCTCTTAGAGTCACTTTTTTCCCAATGTGAATGACATATAGTTTGTATTGTCCTTAAATGGAAATACTAAGACTGTTAGTATTATTGAGGAAGATGCATGAGGAAGGGGGCATCCTAAAGTTAATTCATTTCTTGGTGTGATAGTTCAATGGACTTTTTTTTTTGTTTTGGTGGGTTTTGTTTTTGTTTTTGCATTGTAGTAGAATCTGAAATATATGTTTCTACTGTCAAGAATCATTTACCTATTTTCCGAGTTAAAATGAAGCTGATTGTTGAATTATAGCATGTAAAAAGGATTTGAGGTGTCCCTAGAAACGTTGTAATATGAGTAGTAGATGTCACTGGGGCAAAAGCCAAAGCCAACACCTCACCTATGTAATTCGCCATATATTATCAAGTATCAGATATGTGTCACCTCAGGCTAGGTTTCCCAGGGAGGCACTACATGGAAACGTGAATGAAAAAAATAAGCCATCACTGAAATAAAAATTAAAAAGAATATAAAGAGAAGACTACTAATCAACAGGGGAGCAAGCCCATTGTAGCAACTATTTCTAGCTATTTCAATCTAGTAACATGATTCTGTGAAGTGGTTTAACATATATGTGTCAAATTTCTTCTTGTATGATATATGTGTAACTTCTCTCATTTTGACTGTTTTGCAGACCAGAAATTAGAATGGATTAAAAAAACCAAAACCAAAACCAACCTCTATATAAATAAGCATTGGCCTACGCACATTATATTATCTCGTTTAGTTATTATCAAATGCTTAAGAAGATACAATATTAACTTCATTGCACAGATCAAGAACCAAGGCTCAAAAAGGTTAAAGAGTTTATTCATAATCACAGATCTGGGAATTAGCTGAGATGAGATTTGAACCAGAGTTTGTCTGGATGTGGAGTCTGTGTCTGTCTCCACTTACAGAGCTGCACACAACCACAAATACCATCTGCTCTCAGCAGTGCGTCCTGTGAGAGTGGAGTGAGTAAAACTTAGATTGTGAGGCAGAATACTTACGGAATAAAGAATCTGAGTGGTATTTTTCAGTCTCCAAGGAAGCTGGAGATTGAACTAAATGATAATAAACCCATGCTTCAGGAGATGGGGTGACTATATTGGTCATAAGAGAAGGGACTTGACTGCACTCAAGCTCATGTAAGAATTGTAATTTTTCATCATTTCCCCCAATGTCCCTCATTTTAAGAGGCTGTGCAAATACTTTGCTGCCAGTTGGAATCAACTAAGGCGTTACAAAGGTTTTCTCCCGGCCTATGCCTTGTTTTTATTTAGAATTTTGGGTATAAAGTACTATATCTATGGAGTTATTCCAATTTACATGGATATACTATATATTCATATATATATTGTATATTATATATATACACACACATTCAGATATATATAATATATATATATACATACAAATCTGTGGAGACTTTTAGAGAATCTTCATCAATCTTTACGAACCTTTATTTATTTTTTTTAAAGATTTATTTATTTATTTATTTGACAGACAGAGATCACAAGTAGGCAGAGAGGCAGACAGAGAGACAGAGGGGGAAGCAAGTTCCCCAGGACTCTGGGATCATAACCTAAGCTGAAGACGAGGCTTTAGCCCACTAAGACACCCAGGCATGCCTCTTTATGAACCTTTAAACCATAATAATATAAGCCATATTAACCAGGATATCAACAGAAAATAGCACAATTAAATTAGGATACCACAATGAGAGTTTAATCCTAAAATTATTTGTAATGGTGTGACCACAGTGTAGGGAAAATACAAGAGATATTGTAATGTATGAGGACTCTGTTTCTAACTCTAGGTTGAAAGAAGTGAGTGAAGACAGACAGAGCTGTGCAAAGGACTGTCTGCTATGTACTGTAGTGGACACCACCAGGCTAGGGTGACCTCTCAGGGAAGGGCTGGGGGAATAATGACACCCACCTCACTTTCCTCTCCCAACCCCTAATTGTTCAACCCAAGTTAAAGCCACAGGTCAGGTGCAACTGTCGACATAGTCTACAAAGATCATTTGGACATAGATGGAGAAGGGTGGAGAGTGTTATCTGGAAGGGCAGACAGAAGATGCCCAGGACATAAATATAAAAGAAATTACAAGCAGAATTTAATCCAAAATTATTAAATGTTAAGATGATAAAATCACTTGATTATTCATACTGTGTTTTAAAACAAATTGCATTATCTGCTAACAGAATCTAATTGCATGTCAACTTTAGGAAATCAGTTACAAATTTAATTCTGCAAAAAAATGCCTTATCTCATGTAATTGGAATCATGTAATGATTGTCTTTCTGCGAGTGGCTTATTTCACTTAGCAAAAAGTCCCTAGAGTCATCCATCATCTGTGTCACTGCAAATGGTAGGATTTCCTTTTTTTTTTTTTTTTAAGGCTGAACAGTATTCCATTGTACCTATATACCACATTTTCTTTATCCTTTTATCCATCAATGGACATTTAGGTTATTTTCATACCTTGGCTATTGTGAATAGTGCTTTAGTGATGCGGGTTGTTCAGATATCTACTTGAGACCTTGATCTCCATTATTTTAGATATATGCCCACAAGTGGGATTGCGGGGTCGCTGGTAGTTCTATTTTTAATTTTGTGAGGAATCCCCTGTATTTTTTTCGAAAAGGCCTGCTCCATTTTAAGTTCCCACCAACAGGGCACACGTGTTCTAGCTTTTCTACCTACTTACCAACACATATCTTTTTTTTTTTTTCTTTTATAACAGCCATCCTACTGGGTATAAGGTGATGCCTCCTCGTGGTTTGATCTGCATTTCTCTTATGATTAGCACTTTTTCATATACCTTACACAACCTCATTGCAAATGACCAACATTTTACTCTCTGCTACTACCCGAGTTCATATAGATCTCCTAAGCAGATTCACATAGCAGAAGCATGATGGGCCCATAGAGACCTCCCATCACTGAGTCTTTGCATAAGCTCCTTCTTCCTCTACCCTCCTTCGGTGTGATCAACTCCAGTTCCTCACATTCCAGCTCCAGTGTTGCCCACATACAAGCCTTTCTGACTGCAAGATGTCAAACCCTCCAAATTATCAGTGTTCGGTTTCCTGCTTAACTCTCTTATTATAGAGCTGCCCCTTTCATCCAGAGCTTTCATCTTGTTTGGCAATTATGCATTCAGTAGAGTGATTGTTTGTCCCTCTACCATTAGACCTAAAGCTTGTGGATTTAGGCCCTGTTAATTTTTATCTCACTAGTACATGTCTAGCACATAGGAAAGTCTTAGTAAATATTTCTAGAAGAAAATAAGATACAAGGGAAGAGGAGAAATGTAGAAAAAGAAAGCATTAAATATCAAATGTCAGTGTGTGACTGCAGTCTAGCCTGTCTCTCTTTACCCTCCTGGTCCTACTCTGTCTGACTCAGTAGATGGCTTTGTGTTTTTCAATGCACAGTAATTTTTTCATGCTATCATAACGATCTCTTGAGTTGATTACCATTTAGGCTTCTAGCCAATAGGCAAAATGTTCCCAAGACTCCCAAGTCTTACATTTTAAGAAAATGCTTTGCAAGGTGTTAGATAAAACACACGAGTCTATCGTAACAACACCCTTAGAGGAAGACTCTTGTGAGACGAACCAGCATAGCCAAAGTTGCTTCAAAACCAAATGCTCCATTCAGAGCTGTTCAATCTCTCTCTTAAAGCCATCGTTCACTTGGTTCATTTGCTTACACTGAAAAGCTGTTGAAAGCAGTAGAAAGGCCAAAAAATATTTTTAAATAATATGAAAAATTGAAGAGTGATATCAGTGACCTTGTCCCACAGAACATCCTTTCAGATGAAAGCCTCTTGTTTTCCCCAGCTGCCCTTCACATCAGTCTTGAGTGCCACGATTCATTACACAGACCATCGACATTTATAATCCCTTTGCCACACATTGCCACCGAAAAGATGGAAAACATCCATTAGCCATAACCCAGGCTTTTTCCTACCAGCGGGGACCAGACAACCCCATCAAGTCATTTCCTATTAATTACAAATTGATTGTGTAGGAACACTTCAATACTGTTTTTCAAATGATAATAAACAAGGCTTGACTGGTTACAGAGGTTAGATAAAGATGGTGGGACAGGAAGAGGGAAAAGGAGAGGCAGAGAAATGAAACCAAGCTGCCTGATCAGGCTTTGTGGTATTTATAAATGTCATTGGCACTGAATGATGGATGAGTTTCAGAAACCTCAAAACCCAAAAAATGCATAATGTTAACTTAATAGATTCTTTCAGGCCTGGGTTACCAGAGTATTTACAGTAATAGTACATTCACGGTAATAACATAATAGTACCTTTCATCCCACATCTCCAATATTTGCACAGTTATAAACTAAGAACTTCAGAACCAGCTGGTGCATGACATTCCCCTCTGTGCCTATGTAACTTGTTATGAAACAAGGCTATTGAGTGGCTTCTCGAAGGTAACATAGTAGAATGGCAACTCTGTAGACTGGATTATAAAAGCATATTTTAAAGAAAGGATGAACTAATGAAACATTTGTACATAGAAATGACACTGGGATGGAGAAATGAGCCTGCCACAGATTTTTCAACTGAGATTTACTGAGACAACAATCAGTGCAATTAGACAAGATTACTTTCTTTTTCAAAAGTAGAAAGGGGAGAAAATATACTCATTTCTAAATTGCCTGGAGAAAAATGGATGCTCTAGAGTGTTTTATCTTTGTGTTTTGTAGTGTTTGCTTGTTTCTAACAGGGTGTTGCAACTTTGGCAAAGCTAGACCAAGCTTCTTCTTGTCTGCATTAAAAACAAACTCAGGGACAGAATCATGGAATTTCAGACTGGAAAGGGAATACTTTGAGGCACACCTATTCTGGCTCTCTGAAATTTCTCTCTCTCTCCTTTTTAAAAGGTATGTGTGTCACATTTGTGCTTATCCAAAGGTGCATGTGCTGAAAACCTTAAGAAAGGTCTATGGTTTTACGAGGAGCCACTGCAATTAAATTCAGTGTGACCTAGAGTTAACTGTGTCCCGGAAGGGGATATTACAAAGATTAAGTTATGCTCTCTTCAGAAACTTTTTTTTTTTTTTAAATGGAAATTTCAAAGCTCAAAAAATTTTACTTTTCTGGGAATGTATTCAAAGTAAATCAGTGCCATGAATGGGTCTTTGAAAAGTCATTCATACATCCTAAAATCCAGAATGATGAGAATCTACTCCAGTTTTAAGATCCCAAAGAAAGACACATCTTGCTGTTAAGAAATTATTTCCTCTAACCGCTATCTTGCTGGAATGACCCAGTCATCAACGTTCCTTAGAGTCTGATCTAATTAAATCCTTAAGAAGAAATAAGAAAAATATTAGCGATCGGTAACTGCTTAAGCCTTTTAATGTAATAATTGAGATAAGAGGGAAGCAGAGTACAGATTACAAGTTTAAATTGAATTCCGTCTTAACTGTATTGGCTTAGACTTGTCTTAAAAGAATCATTTGGTGAATTCTTTGGTATAGCTTTAGCATATACTTTTTAAAAATCCAGATCGTGGCCTATCAGGTCAATCGAAATTAAGGTACAAAAAAAAAGTTTTGGACAGAATGAGGTTCAATTACAATGTTTTGTTGAAGGCCATTTCACATCTTTTAAAAACTGATGTAGTTTGGTTTATGTTTATTTGTTCCATAAATAGATGTGATAATCATGCCTCTGTTTTATATAATGCTAGCTTATGTAATAGGATATAATTGTGCAATGGATCCCAGGAACATTATTATATTTGTTTGCTTCTGTTTTCCCAATATATGAAAGAAGCAAAGCACACTTGTACATTTTTAAAGTTTATTGTAGCTTTTGAATTGCCATTCAAATGGAATCAATTTCAACACAGCAAGACATTTCTAAATTCAATCCTACAGCATTTTAGCAAATGAAAACTATATTTTCCATGAGTCATTCTTTGAATTACAAAATGTTCATCATCCAGGAGGGTTTGTTGTACCCATAAAACTAATCCAGCCCAGTAATAGGAGTTAATGTCATCAGTATCCGGCTGTTTATTTGGTAACATTCAATACTGAAAGGTTAGGACTTAATGCTGCTGTTTGTTGTCTAACATTTCAAATTGTTCATGCAATCAAGGGCTTAGACAGTGGGTCAGTTTTTCCCTTGATATTCTCCAGATCAAAAAATATAAGTTTATTTTTCTTTATATTCAGCATGTTGAAATGGAGGACTTTAAAAGAACAGCTGCCAGGATCCCAGGGGCAAAGATGCTTTTCCCATCTAGGTTCAGTGTCTCATTTTGGATACTCTTCCTTCTTTTCTGTTTGACCAAGTAAAAACTTGGGATGGAAAGTACCCATCTCTGAGTATCTATAAAGTATATTAACTAAACTGCATTGCAGAATACTTACATTCTATAACAGTACATAATATCCTTCCTATTTGGATGTATGAATGGTACTTATATTTAACGTTCTATTTTAGCATAACCTAGAGAATTTGTCCTACTTAAATCACCTTATTCCTTACCCCAGTTGAGAAAAGTATATAAAATATTTTCATACCCATGTTACTGACTACCAATTTTCCTACATTGATACACATAATCTCCAAGTAAAAACAAAACCAGCTCTTTAAAAGAATGACAGGACTTTTAAAAAAATTATTTTTATTAACATATAATGTATTATTTGCCCCAGGGGTACAGGTCTGTGAATTGTCAGGCTTACACAGCACTCACCATATCACATACCCTCCCCAATGTTCATAACCCAACCACCCTCTCCATACTCCCCCACCCCCTAGCAACCCTTGTTTGTTTTGTAAGATGAAGAGTCTCTTATGGTTTGCCTCCCTCCCTATCCCATCTTGTTTCATTTTTTCCTTCCCTACCCCCCAAACCCCCCACCCTGCCTCTCAAATTCCTCGTATCAATGAGATCGTATGATAATTGTCTTTCTCTGATTGACTTATTTGCTCAGCATAATACCCTCTAGTTCCATTCATGGTGTTGCAAATGGCAAGTTTCATTTCTTTTGATGACTGCATAGTATTCCACTATATATAGATATCACATCTTCTTTATCCATTCATCTGTTGATGGACATCTAGGTTCTTTCCATAATTTGGCTATTGTGGACATTGCTGCCATAAACATTCGGGTACACGTGCCCCTTTGTGACAGGGCTTTTTGAGAAATAAGAAGATAACTCTGTATAGTTAATAATGTCAAATTTTATTTCCTTATTAATTTGTTCTGTCTTGTGAAGAAATTAAGTGAATGAGAAATGAGACAAAATGTTCTACATTTCACTTCTCTTATACTTGTGTTTGACCAATACCTATGCTCTTCATCTTTCTCAACTGTTTTTTCAGGATAAAATGCCTGCCAGTAGACATGTTGTAAGAATGAAAATATGAGTTTAGGTGGAAGGCTTTTTTAAAAAAATATTTTATTTATTTATTTGACAGAGAGAGAGAGAGAGCAGGCAGAAGGGGAGGGGGAACCAGGCCCCCTGCTGAGCAGAGAGCTGGATGCGGGGCTCCGTCCCAGGACCCTTGGATCATGACCTGAGCCAAAGGCAGAGGCTTAACCCACTGAGCCACCCAGATGCCCCTAGGTGGAAGGCTTTTTAAGAATAAACGTATTACACTATGTTAGCTCTATTGTAAAGTATGTAAGGAGCACACCAACAATTTGCCACAGCAAGCAATTCTTGGATCTAGGACTGAAGGTGGAAAATCAAAGCTCTTATTCTTAATGTACCCTCATGGTGAAGTTCACAAACAACATAGCTCTCACTATAGACTTACTGTATAGGCTTCTGAGTCTTCCATTAAAAGGAAACATTAAGTTTTGGGGGAAAGAGAAACAATTCTTCATTAAATACAATAAGAATCATTAAATGATTGAGAACAGTATACCAAGTATACTAATATTCACACCAACTAAAGCAACACTCTCAAAAAAACATTTTTTCTTGAAATCTGACAAAATAAATATAATACACTTTGGGGGAACATGTATGAGAATTTACTAGTTAATTTATTCAGGATACCTGCTTTTAAATATTTAAAGCACAACAGGGGTGTCCACGAGGGCTGCAGGGTGGAGACTAAGAGGGTGGGGGGCAGGGCGAGAATGAAGGCAGGAGAACAGATGGAGTAAGTAAGGGGGCCGTGTGGCTACCCGGTGGGGGACAAGTTCAGACCATGGTGATAGCAGTGGGAATGGATAAAAAGGACGGGATTGAGAAATAGATAAGTAAGGTGACCCCATAATTTATCATCCAAATATGGACATTCTCGAGAGTGAAATACGATGCTGGGACAATGGGCGGACTGGACTGCCCTGGCAAAGCAGGACTTAAGGATACCACACATGGAGGTAATAATAGAGCAGACCATTTTCGTCTAATTGAACTTAAAGGGTGAGATGCAATAATAGGGAGAAGTATTTGGAGAGTAGAAAATGAAAGAGGATTAGCCCAGTCAGATTTAAAAACATGTGTTATAGAGCAACAGTAAGTTAAACAATGTGGTTTTATTATTTATTTTCTTTATTTTTTTAAAGATTTTATTTATTTATTTGACAGAGATCACAAGTAGGCAGAGAGGCAGTCAGAGAGAGAGGAAGGGAAGCAGGCTCCCTGCTGAGCAGAGAGCCCGATGCGGGACTCGATCCCAGGACTCTGAGATCATGACCTGAGCCGAAGGCAGCGGCTTAACCCACTGGGCCACCCAGGCGCCCAAACAATGTGGTTTTAGTACATATTTGTCCCCATCTCCCAGGCTTCCATGAAAGCTGTTAGACTTATTCCCAGATCCCTGAAATGCTGAGACACGGGGGACTCACCTGAACCAGCTACGTGGTACAACCACACTGTGAGCATTTCACAGGGAGCAAACTCTGTAGATGGTGCCGCTCTACCTTATACTCTCGCATTCATTCAGAAGATACTCACTGAGCATCTACTGTGTGTCAAGACTGTGCCAAGCAGTGAGGGAGCAACAGTGAACAAGATAAATAGGACTGCCTGAAAGCATCCCCCTGGAATTTTGCTTTTTAATTTTGTTGGGAAACACAAGCTTATACCGAACCTCATGGAACTGTTGTCCCATCAGTTGCCAGGCTCTTGTCCATCCTAGAATACCTTCATTGTGTGGAGCCAGGGCAGAAATACCCACCCTGAGCTCAGGACGTGGACTATCTGCATGACTTCTAAACAGCTATGCTGTTTCCGTAACTGATAAGGATCTCTTTTCTGCACTGGCTACTACAAAGCTGAGCCAAGTGCGTCACCTGCCCATAGCACCTGTGAGAAGACACTGATAGGCAGTCCAACCTCATTCATGGCTTCATTTTATTCCCATCCTTGGCTTGTTTATTTTTTTGCTTGTTTGTTATAGTTTCCCTTTCCTTAAATCTATTCCAATTTCATGCTCTTTTCTCATATTTTTAATGCACGAAATCCTTTATGAAGAAAGGCAGGGCATATTTTGTAACAAATGAAAAGGGTCAAGGGAAATACAACCAAGAAATAATCTATAATACATATAAGAAAAACATATGGTATATATGGCATCTCAAAACAATTAGGGAGAGAAAAACAACTTACTGAAAGTACTATTTAATAAATGGGCAGGAGCACTTCGGTGGCTCAGTCGGTTAAGTGTCTGCCTTCAGCTCAGGTCATGATCTCAGGGTCCTGGGATGGAGCCCAGAATCAGGCTCCCTGCTCAGCAGGAAGTCTGCTCCCCCTCTCCGTCTTCCCCTCCCCCTCTCCCTGCTTGTGCTCATGATCTCTCTCTCTTTCAAATAAATAAATAAATAAAATCTTTAAAAAATACATACATTGATAAATAAGATACAAATTTAGCTGTTTGAAAAACAAATTATTTAGATTTACATTTCATATGTATAGCAAGTTTCAAATTAACGAGTCTTAAAAACAAAAGTTCATATTCATCAAATTTGGCAAAAACAGAAGAAATCACAAAGACATTTATCTAAAATTTTATAACTTTGAAACACAAGAATAGAAACAAAAATAGAAAAGTAAAATAAACTAGATAATATTTATAGAAATATAATAGATAAAAGATTTCTATCAAAAACATATGCAGAATCATACAAATTACTGGTACAACTCTTCATATTGAAAGAGTAATAAATGAGGAAGAGAAACAATACTGTTTTAGCAGGAGAAAATGTGATTGGCAAATAAGCATGTAGGAAAATATAGAACTTTAGTTGTCATCAGAGTAGTGCTGATTAAGATAATTACAAATTCCAATCTTTTACATTAAAAATATTTAAAAGTGTTAATAACATGTTAATTCCATTGGAAAACTAGAATACTCTGCTGGTCGCTGTGTAATTTGATTTCATTAACAAAAGAACTATAAAAATACTCATTTCTTCTCATTCTATAGTCCTCCCTCTGTGTATTTTCTCATGAATAGAGTACAAAAGAGAGAAACTATAAATATATAAGGAGGTTTACTAAAACACTATTTATCTTAATAGCAAAGATCTGCAAATAGCAGGATTACCCGATAAGCAAAGGCACTCATGTACTTATCATGTATTTTTGTGACTTTGTGCATATATAAAATGAAAAATGTAAGTGAAATAATTACATTTTTCTTTTTAAAAATATTCTCTGAGAGAGAGAGAGAGAGAGAGAGAGAGAGCACATGCATGCATGAGCGGGAGGGGGGGGGGGGGGAGAGAGGAGGAGATTGCAAGCAGGCTCCGTGCCCAGCATAGAGCCCCATATGGGGCTCGATCTCACTACCCTGAGATCGTGACCCTGGGCTGAAATCAAGAGTTGGACACCCAACCGACTGAGCCACCCAGGCGCCCCATAATTAAAATTATTCTTAAAATTTCTCTCATACAGAGTCCAATTTTTCTGAGTTTTCAATTTCTCAATTCTGAGTCATCAAAGTCCATGTTTTCCATAAATCTTCATGCCACGGAGAACATTAGTGATAGAGCATTTCTCATTAGAGCTCTGCAGTCATGGTTGGGATTTTCTTCCAAGATGCCCATTCCTATTATGGCACATTTTGAGGCTAACGGCTTCTTGGTCCTAGAATAAGTTCACAAAAGATTCTCAGTGCCAGGACTCCTATTCTCTCCTCCAGTGCCTCTTCTGTTGTGTGTGGACCCAGCATCGAGAAGTTACAGCTATCCTGTTGTGTCATTGGAATGTAACTGTTGGATCCTCTGGGGCAATGACAAGGGTCCCTGTTGCTGCTGGGTCAACAGCGAGTGTCAGCTGCCCTTGACCATGAGATGCAGCCTCATCTAAGAGATGTTACAGTGTTTTTGAAATGTGCACCTTTGGGACATCTTGGGGGCTCAGTCAGTTACGTGTCTGCTTCAGCTCAGGTCATGATCCCAGGGTCCTGGGATGGAGTCCCATCAGGGAGTCTGCTTCTCCCTCTGCCTGCTCTGCCTGCCACCCCCCAGCTTGTGCTTTTTTTCTCTGAGAAATAAATAAAAATCTTAAAATAAAATAAAATAAAATGTGCACCTTAGACCATTCAGTTATAGTTAAGTGTATTCACCAAGAAGAAAACTTGTAGACTTAAAATGAAAATGATCGAAACTGTGGAGCATCTCAGACAGTTTTCACCAGAGATACGAGATAAGCTTATGTTATGAGACATAGAGGAAATGAAATTCAGTAGAAAAGTCATAAACTTGAGTCTGAATCCTTTGCTATTTCTCACTTGTAAACTTGGACAAGCTACTTAACTAATCTCTCTGGAATCTGTATTTTTGAACAGATAAAATGGAGAGTATTAATGCCTTCTTTGTGGAATACTGAATATTAAATTATTTAATGTGTAATAGTTTTAGTATTTTCCATGGAAGTTTTTTAAAAAATCAAATACTACATTGTGTGTAAGTAATGAGTCTTTTTAAAAGATTTTATATATTTATTTGAGAGAGAGAGTGAGCAAGAGAGAGCTTGATGCGGGGGAGGGGCAGAGGGAGAAGCAGGCTCCCAGCTGAGCAGGGAGCCTCATGCCAGGTTCTGGGATCATGACCTGAGCAGAAAACAGATGCTCAACCCACAAAGCCACCCAGGTGCTCTAGAAATGAGTCTTTCTGGGATGCTTGGGTGGCTCAGTAGGTTAAGCATTGCCTTTAGTTCAGGTCATGATCCCAGGGTCCTGGGATCGAGTCCCACACTGGGCTCCTTGCTCAGCGGGGAGCTTGCTTCTCTCTCTGCCTCTGCCTGCCACTCTGCCTGCTTGTGCTCTCTCTCTCTCTCTGACAAATAAATAAATAAAATCCTAAGGGGAAAAAAAATGAGTCTTACTAAGTGAAACCATGCATCTGAAGAAAGGGAAGGGAAATTGGATAATGTTAAATTATTTACTGAAGTCAAAGAATTGTTAACAAATATTTTATTTTTCATTAATAATATAATTTTGACTGTGATATCTATCTATATCTTTACACACATACACACACACACACACACACACACACACACACGCACAGAGGATTTAGGTTATGCAATGAAAGTTTCACACCAGGAACCAGGATTTTAAAGTTCTATCTGTGTTCTATAATGTAAGGGAAAGGAGGGAGAAGGAGAAGGAGAGTAGAGGAATGGGAAATTTAAAAGACTCCAGAATTTGCATATTTTGTGGGACTGGAGAGCATCAAATGGAGTGAGAAATTTTGTAAAACTGTATTCTAAGGATTGACTAAGCTTCTCCATCATTTATTTTCAGTGAGAGATCCAAATCACAAGAAACACATTGAAAATGGGGAAGGGTGTAGCCAGGTCCTTATGTTCAATTAGTATCACAGTATTTTATAAATACACGAGTTACAGTACAGTCATTTTCCACCGCTATTTCTCAGTACTGTTCATACTGCAGAGACGGAGTCAGTGGTGGGGAAGAGCTGGGTTATAGAGCCAGACTGGTCCAGTGGGAATTTGGGCTGAAACATAAATCAGGTGTGTCTTAAAATTTCCTGTCATTATGTCTTGGACAGTGTTAGATACCCAGCCGGGCATGGTGCTGTCAGTGAACGGTGGCTACTAGAAACAGAAATGCAGCAGAAGAACCAAGTGGGCAAAGTAGGACCGGCAGCTCACATTTCTTTGCATGTTTCTCTATTTTTGGAGCTCATGATTAAGGTTTTGATTGTTGTTTTTTTTTTTTTTAAGATTTTATTTCTTTATTTGAGAGAGAAAGGGAGAGAGCGGGTGTACTAGTGGGGGAGAGGGACAGAAGGAGAAGCAGACTCCTTGCTGAGCAGGGAGTCTGATGTAGGACTTGATCTCAGGACCCTGCGATCATGACCTGAGACAAAAGCAGGCACTTGACCAACGGAGCCACTCAGGGGCCCCTGCGATCAAAGTTTTTATAAGTTGTACTTATTAAGCCAAGTGACAGTGAAACAGCTTCCCACCACAAGCCCTCAAACGTTCCTCAGAATCTTTGGCTGTATAGTGATGAGATGATAAAGCATTGCTTGAAAGACTTTCAATGTCTTGACTAAATTTGTCTATATAGAGGGAGAAAGACAGTAGAGGAATGGGAAGTGGGAACTGGTGCATATATTCACTTATTTTGTATATTTATCCAGGGCTATTTCAGAGCCTCATGCCTCCTTGTTCTGTTGCTCACCATATCTGTGTTTGGTCTTGATAAAATGAGTTTCTGTCATTGTGCCCACGGTAGGGCTCCTGTATTTTATTTTCCTGGGCTTAACTCACTTTACTAAAAGTTTCTACTAGCTTTTAGAAATATTTACCAAAATCCATTTGATGAAGGAGTCATTGGATTTCCGAAATCTGAACACTTGCCTCCTGAGGGAAAGGCAGTAGAGCTTGAGAATGACTACACTTCCCACCATCCTCTTGACGGCTTCTCTGCCTTTCCTGAGCAGACAGACTCATTTTCCAGCAAGTCCTTTCCAAGGTTTACAGTTCAGCAACTCAACAATAATGAAAACAAAAGGCAAAGCAATATCCTTTTGGGTGTATTTGTTTCAGGAGAATGGGCATGGAAATGTGTGAATAAATAAACCTTTCTCTGCCTGCTGACCTCTTAAGGTAGTTCTCCACAGTTACCTCTCCAATTTCCCTAAATATTTAATTAAATTATATAATTAACTATGTCTAGAACAGAGTTCTAAGATGGTTTTAATTCCCCAAAAGGCAAGCATTTATGTGTATGTGGTTATGTGTCACTGAGAGAGAGGATAGGTCTAATGACTTTGAAAACTAACAGTACCTTGATACATGGAAAAGATTTGAAATGAGTTAAACTAAATTGTGCAATTTAAAGATATGCAGGCAGGGAGAGGAAGAGAGAGTCTAGCTTCAGTCTATACCGATAACTATAGCTATACCCTGTCTTCATCTATATCCCCTGCATTTTTCCACTAAAGAACTGAGGTAGCTCATATACCAACAAAACCACATACTTAGATGGATAATTTAGATAAAATACCAACCATCAAAAAACAAAATAAGAATAAAACAAAAATAAAAAATAAAATAAAATAAAATAAATTTAATTTTTTTATAAAAAATTAAAAATTTTTTAATTAAAAAACCAAAATTACTGGGGCGCCTGCGTGGCTCAGTGGGTTAAAGCCTCTGCCTTCAGCTCAGGTCATGATCCCAGGGATCAAGCCCTGTATCGGGCTCTCTGTTTGGCGGGGAACTTTCTTCCCTTCCTCTCTCTCTGCCTGCCTCTCTGCCTACTTGTAATCTCTGTCTGTCAAATAAATAAATAAAATCTTTAAAAATAATTATTAGGAAAACAATAACACAAACATGCAGGCCACAAAATGCATTTCCTCATGGCCAAAGGGGAGATGAATATAAGGTAATTATATCTCAAGGACTCCAATTAACAACTCCTCAGGAGAAACTAAACTTTTTCTACTTCATAGCTATAAAATATGTTTTTTATATGAAATGTTGTATCACAGAGCTCTAAATGAGAGAGTGGGCATATGCTGGCATGGGGATACACTGGTGGAGATATATACATATTTCTCTCCATGTATATATGTGATTGGAGATGACTACTGCTTATAGCTTCTCACCACAAAAGTTAACATTATGATGTCAAACAGCAAACCGGGGAAATAATTTAGGTGGGAAAATGGACTACCAAGGAAATTTGGTTTGAACATTCACTATCCCATGGTTTAACTTCAACCAACAATCACAAGTAAGTATCTGAAGAAATAAACACAAATCTTCCCAACAATTCCCCATAAATATTATTTCTCTCAAGTAGGAACTTGGGGTACAGTGAGAAAAATCATGTACCTTTGCCTTTTTACATAGATATAGGTATAACACATCATATTCGTGTATATCAGATTCATGCATATAGTCCAAGATATGTGTAGGATAGTATGGAAATTGGGAAATTGCCTTCATTTTTCATTAATGGTTATTTCTTTTTTTTTTTAAGATTTAATTTATCTATTTGAGAGAGAGTGCCAGCATGCCTGAGAGACTGAGCATGAGAGAGAGCATGAGAGTGAGCAGAACGTGGCGGGGGGAACAGAAGGAGAGGGAGAAGCAGACTCCCCACTGAGCAGGGAGCTCAACGCAGGCCTTGATCCCAGGACCCTAGGATCTGGACTGGAGCAGAAGGCAAATGCTTAACTCACTTCTTTATAGAGTGCACCATTAGGTATCTTCTTAAGCCATGCTTGACGGATGACAAATGTATAGGTAAATTCAATATATATTCATTCATACCAAAATACAGTCCTGCTAAAAATAATTTTAAATTTTCTGGGTTGGACTCAGGTATCTTCACAAATATCAATAATTGGAGCCCCCGGGTGGCTTAGTCGGCTGTTTGTTGGACTCATGGTTTTCAGGTCAGGTCATGATCTCAGGGTCCTGGGATGAGGCCCTGCAATGGTGTCTGTGCCCAGCCCAGACTGCTTGTCCCACTCTCTCCCCTCTGTGCCTCCCCTCCAGCTCATGGGCATTCTCTCTCTCTCTCTCTCATATAAATAAATAAATAAATAAATAAATAAATAAATAAATATTTTTTTGAGAAACCAAATATCAATAATTAACTTCCCAATGTCTGTAAAGAGCTTGTTCAAATAAACAATTGATAAATAACAAAAGTTTTTTCATTTTTGGATGAAGTTTCATATTAAATCTGGAGATGTGTGACACCAACCATGGTTACGAAAGTGAACAGCAATAATTTCTAGCATTCATATGGCTTACGTACCCTTGCCTGTGATCACTGGCCGGAAACCAAGCTGAATTTCTCCTATCTGCCATTAGTGCCTACTTCCTGCATAGAATTTGCTTGGAGATAATGCCTCCAATCCACAGATCAGTTATCATCATTGCAGAAGACAGACTTCTACTTCCCTCTGCACTCACCTTCCTTACTTAGAGAGATATTTGAGCATTTTTAATCAGTTCTCCTAGGGTTTTTTCTAGAATAACTTTGATATTTACTTTGCTCTGTTTTTAGCGGAGTAAAAATGGTAGTGGAGAGACAATATGACTTGCCGCAAATCAAGCACTGCCCTAGAGTACCCTGGACTGCCACCTTGGGCTCAGACAAGATGGGAAAGAGGCAGAAAGTCATTTCCTTTCTGCTGGGCCTAGAAGAGTTTGTCTTTATTCTTATGACCGCAGGAAGGCTCATTTTTATTTTTGTCTGAAGGGCTCTGACAACACTAATTGTCTTGTGCATGTGGTCTTTGACTTGAAAATTAATAGAGGATCATTACTTAGTACACACATACGAAAAGACAGAACAAGTTAAAACCTAATCCAAAGGCAAATGTTAAGTATTTAATGGGTATATCGTTATACTTGAGAAAGGGAATATTGTTATGCTTGAGGACTGGAACACTGGCTTCTAGAGTCCAACGTATTCACAAAAAAGTCATTTTTCAGAGACTAAATATTTTGCAGACTTCTGTAATAAAAATAATATAACTTTTAGTCTCTCTTGATTGAGAAAAAATGCTAAAGTCAATAGTATGTTTAAGGAGCTTCTAAACGGATTAAAATAGTGTTTTATATACACATGTGTGTATCTATGATACATGTATGCATATTATGTGTATATATGTCTGTATACATATATACCTATGTATAAAATCATCTATAAACATGCTTAATTTAAGTATGGTTTTATGGGCTCCCTTTATTTTATTTTTTTAAATATTTTGTTTATTTATTTGACAGAGATCACAAATATGCAGAGAGGCAGGCGGAGAGAGGGGAGAAGCAGACTCCCTACCGAGCAGAGAGTCCGATGTGGGGCTCGATCCCAGGACCCTGAGATCATGATCTGAGCCGAAGGCAGAGGCTTTAACCCACTGGGCCACCCAGGCGCCCCATGGACTCCCTTCAGAAATGGTTCCTTAACACTTTGCAGTCCTCAGGGTGGGGGAAGCTGATTTACTGGGTAGTATGGCCACTGTTAGATGGGCTGGCCGGCTGGCATTACCACTCTGGCCCTTGGGGGTGACGATTCTTCTCCTTCGGTCATGTCTCTGTCTGAAGCCCTGAGCCTTGTGCAGTCCCTGGGAACTACTTGTTTTTGTGCTTTCTCCTCTCCCAGTATCCCAGGTCTTCTCTATAATATCAAAATCGGATTTGAGGTTGCCTCACATAACATTTGATGTTTCGAAGTTGCTTCTGTCTTTGGGTTGCCTGTAATATTGTCTGTTTACAAGGCAGAGGAACAGTCCTTCTTCCTGTCTGCCTCAGAGGTAGTACACACAGGCAGAGCATCACACAGGGGGAGATTTTTACTTTCTCCCAGAGAGACAGTGTCTCTCTGAAGTCCCGAGGCCAAAGAGGCCATTGTCACCAGAGAAGCTTCTTTCTTTGTCCAGCTCTGGAGTCTGTCCGGTGCCACTGGAATGAGGTGGGACATACTTACTTAAGTGAATTCCCACATTCCTCTCATTCCCTACCCCCATTTCTAAAACTTAAAAATAGTGTCTCCCAATCCAGTGGCATTCCTCTTGCCTGTAGACCATGGTCCTGCTGCCCTTTTGCTGCATGGGGCTGGGATATTTCAGGAAGGTCTTTCTCCCTCAGAAGTCATGTTCATATAACGTTATAGGCTCATCAACTAAATTTAGAGAATTAGGGTCACAATAGGAAGCCATAGTTTTCAGGTGAATAAAATTCTAATCTCAAAGTAGTTTAAAATAAATGCGTGATGGATTTTAAAGATACTTTTTATTTATTTGAGAGAGAAAGAGAGCACACGCACAGGGGGTAGAGGGTAGGGGCAAAGGGAGAGAGAGAATCTCAAGCAAATTCCCTACTGAGCATGGGGCCCAATGCAGGGCTCAGTCTCACCACCCTGAGCTCATGATCCTGAGATCATGACCTGACCAAAAATCAACGGTCAGATGCTTAACCAACTGAGCCATCCAGGCGCCCCTACATGATGGTTTTCAGACTTTTAAGAAATACATCATCCCACGGCCAAGGAAGTCAACTCCCAGAAGAATGGGTTATTTTTGTTCTAGAAGTATTTCTTGATGACAAATAAGACAAAATTATATGGGCCAGTAGTTTTCTAAATCGAGTATAACCTTGACAGTACACCGTGGTAATTATTGTAGAGTTCTCTGCATGGACAAGAGTTCTCTGCATGCTTTATTCATTTGAATATTTTGATGCCTTACATTGAACAATTCCCTTGAACAGGATTCCTTTATAATCAGAACCACTTGGCAAGTTTCAAGGTTACAGTGCCCTTGGAGAGGCTCTGAGAAAGATCTTTACAAAGATCTTTACAAAACAGTTACCACTGCTCATGCAGGCCATTCCATCATTATTTTAAAGAATTATGTGTCTGTTTCCTTTGCTGTGCAGAAGCTTTTGATTTTGATGAAGTCCCAAAAGTTTATTTTCACTTTTGTTTCCTTTGCCTTTGGAGACATATCTTGAAAGAAGTTGCTGTGGCTGATATTGAAGAGATTACTGCCTATGTTCTCCTCTAGGATTCTGATGGATTCCTGTCTCACGTTGAGGTCTTTTATCCATTTTGAGTTTATCTTTGTGTACGGTGTAAGAGAATGAATACTGTTATGCTGAAAATTAAAAAAATAAATAAATAATAAAAGCAAAAAATACATAAAACATTTATAAAAATTAAAATAAAAAAAAAAAGAATTATGTGTCAACATGTAAAACCGTAGCCTGAAAAGAAGATATAAACTCAATTATTTAAGTTATTTAACTAACAGTTTTCTAAAAACATATTGGCAGGAGAGGGAAGAGGTCTAGACCTGTCGGCACCTAACTGTACCTCCTTTTGAGAGGAAAAGGAATTTTAAAAAGGGCATCACCTGGGTGGCTCAGTGGGTAAAGCCTCTGCCTTCGGCTCAGGTCATGATCTCAGGGTTCTGGGGTCAAGCCCTGCATCGAGCTCTCTGCTCAGTGAGGAGCCTGCTTCCCTTGCTCTCTCTCTCTGCCTGCCTCTCTGCCTACTTGTAATCTCTCTCTCTCTCTCTGTCAAATAAATAAATAAAATATTTAAAAAAAAAAGAAGGGCATATGCTAACCACAAACTTAGCCTACATCATATTATTATTATTAATGTTACCCTCAGAGAGCATGAATGACTCCTTCTGCCTGTTGGCCTCAATCATTCATGGATCAAGCCAAAATGGACAAGATTGTAAATTTATGAAATCATGATGCTAAAGGGAACAATATCACTTCCTACCATTTACTGAGGATCTGACACTATGTGACATGCTTTATATTTATTGTCTGTGAACTTCATAGTAACCTTAAAAAGCCCAAATTTTTTCTCTAAGGATTATGAATTTTTAGTTCAGGATCCAGAGATAGCAAATCATTTCTTATAGTATACCCCCCAAAAGAGCACAACAGCAAAAAAGCTATGTTACATTCCTTTTAGTTTAATTAATCAATATTATTAGTTTAATTAATAATCAGTCAATTAATTATTAATAAATAATATTAATATTAATATTAATTATTGTTATAATTGATAATAATAGCAATAACGGTGGCTGATATTTATTACATGCGTATTATGGACCAGGCAGTCACCACACTGAGAACCTTCCATAGATCTATCTAATACTTGCAACACCCCAGGGAAACAGTGCTATTGTTATGGTCAGTTGGCAGATTAAGGAGCCTGGGGTTTAGAGAGGGTAAGTAACTTCTCTAAAGGCATGCAACTAGTTAATGGCAAAGCCAGATTCCAATTCAGAATTATGATGTCAGAAAAGAGCTTTTAATTACTTTGCCAAAGAATTAATATCTCAGTTGGGAATATTGCACAAAGTTCTAACAGCTAAACCATTTGCTCTCAACAGAAGTGAATTGAAGTGATATAAAGAATTGATAACTTAAGGGATGTTATAGCAGCTTTAGCAAGAAACAATGCGATTAGGATTGAACATGTGTGACGACATTTTATATATATATAAATATATGTAGATATATATATAGATATATATCTATATATATATATATATATATCATACCAATCCTATCTCTAACCTCTCTTTTACTCACAGAGGGCTTAGAATTCCCCATGTAAGTTTTTCCCACTATCCTCTCTGGAGACTAATCATTGAAGTTAGTATTCCCAAGAAGGCAACCAGTCAAAAGATTCATGTAGTAATTATCTCATTCTACAATAAGGAGGTTTTTATTTGAAAATGCTTTGGCATAAAATATCAAATACTTTGGTTCACTTGTTCCACAGGCCACTTAACTTGGGACCAAGTTAGAATTTCTTCCTTTTCTATCTTAGTCTTCCCCGAATAGTCTTTTTATGTTGTCTTTAACAACTATTTTAGACCCTATAGCCTCTAACATTATAATTTCCTCTTGTCACCCTAATATAACAGAAAATATGTAAAGGATTTAAAAATAATTTGCCCTTTTTGTCTTCAAGTATTCAAAGAGAGACTCAGAAGTTGAAATTTTAAAACGTAGTATTACTTCAGAGTGGTGTTTATTTCAGCAGTGATATCTCAGGAAACATTTTTAGCCGGATTTTGAAAAATGGATAGAAGCCCATCTAATATACTTTAAGAATACCGTTTCCTGATGCCAGTTAAAAAGAACAGGGCGGGGCACCTGGGTGGCTCAGTGGGTTAAAGTCTCTGCCTTCAGCTCAGGTCATGATCCCAGGGTCCTGGGATCC
Source organism: Enhydra lutris kenyoni (assembly GCF_002288905.1). NCBI lineage: Eukaryota > Metazoa > Chordata > Mammalia > Carnivora > Mustelidae > Enhydra > Enhydra lutris. The sequence continues at coordinate 16,304,747 of NW_019154095.1, read as the reverse complement.
AGCCCCGCATCAGGCTCTCTGCTCCGCGGGGAGCCTGCTTCCTCCTCTCTCTCTGCCTGCCTCTCTACCTACTTGTGATTTCTGTCTGTCAAAGAAAGAAAGAAAGAAAGAAAGAACAAACAAACAGGGCAAACTACTCATACAATAATTTGGACTGATAATCTACATAATAACCTTTTTACAATAGATCTTTCTCATGATACATATACTTTTACTAAGGGGCTGCTATTTCACATTTTGTAAAACTGAGGCTTTAAAAGTTAAAATAAGCAGGAAGCATGGAGTAAAAGCCCTTTTTTAGCCACAAAATTCAGGTTTCCAGTAAGTTGGCTATGTGAATATTCTGGGCAATTGAACTTTAATCTTGTGACCTTGCTGATTTCATTGCTTGCCTTATAAGAATTGTCCTGTAAGTATACATTTATCTTTCCATGCCAAGGAGCTGGTATCTCATTGAAACCCTAATAATCATTTCAACACTTACCTTAACAAGAATAATTTAACAAAGATAAGTTTATGTCTTTGCATGCTAATCAAAGATCTATAATCATTGTTAGAAACCCTAATTGTTAAAAATGCTGTAGACAGGAATTTTGAGTGATTAGAATGAATTTGTTTTTAACCCCAAATTAGCTCCTTGACATTTTAAAAACATTTCTTTCATAAGTTATTTTACTGTAAATTTTTTGTTCAAAATCTTGGGAAAGGCAAGGGGAAAATCTAGTTTGGGAAACAGATTTTTCACCATATATGTATTCTGAAACGATGGAGATGAATTAAATTTTACAAATGGGATCATCCTTTCAGACTGACTAAGGGGATTCCAGAACTAATTCTTTAAGAAACCAAATAAATGCAACCTAATTTATCTCTCTTATTTTAGTCAGTTGAGATTCCAAATATTGGATTTGCACCAAATGAGGTCAGACTTGACCCAGAAAAAGACAAATGTCCGTAAACAGTCTAAGACACCTGTCTAAGACACTGCTTTCATTGGCCCATCCACAGGCTTTGGGTTAAATTTAGTTCTTGCTGGATCAGATCTGTGGTCTGAACTGTTGCAATCTCTCTCTCTCTCTCTCTCTCTCGCCAACAAATACACACACTCACACATATATACAGAGTATAGCAGCAAACCGTGGGACATTTCTGTCTTCCAGCTCAAAAAGTATTGAGTGTGTAATACACACTTATTCTGGTAACACCTTCTCATTGCATTTCATTCCCATGTATTTTATTCCTACATATGACCTGTCTTCCTCTGCCCTCAGTTTTGCCCTAAATTCTTTCAAAATTCTTGGAAAATGAGGCTTCTGTCACTTTGCAGGCAATCATCTCTATAGCCTAGCGCTCTTAATCATTTTAAGACCAGAAGGGTTTTCCTGTAAGATGCACAGAGCTGACTCCTTTGACCTCCACATAAGTCCAGCTTGAATTCTACTTAGTGAGAAAACTGAGATTTGCACTTGGCTAAAGAAATCCTCACGGCTGGCGTGACTGGGTGGCTCAGTCAGTCAAGCATCTGAGTTCAGTTCAGATCATGATCTCTGGGTCCTGGGATCAAGCCCCACGTAGGACTCCTGCTCAGCAGAAAGCCTGCTTCTCCATCTCCTTCTGCTGCCCTCCCTGCTTGTGCTTGCTCTCTCTCTTTCTCTCTCCCTCTGTCAAATGAATAAATAAAATCTGAAAAGAAAAGAAAAGAAAAGAAAAAAGAAAAGAAAAGAAAAGAGAAGAAAAGAAAAGAAAAGGAAAGAAAAGGAAAGAAAAGAAAAAAGAAATCCCCACTGTTGATGTAGAGGCTGTGTGGTTATCTGTTGTGATCTCACTATATAATGGGCTGGTCTATTATCTGTCACAAGTTAGGATCTACTCAATTTCCTCTTTTACTCTTGTGTATAGTAATAAATTTTTCTGAACTATGATGCTTTTTTTTTAACTTAAAAACTATTGACTGCATCAAAATTTCTCTTGTTTCTGTTTCCTCCCTTCTAATGCCACCGCGTCTCCCTTAGAATGACCTCATCTGTTTTCCTTTATGCTGTGGCAGTCGCTTAGCTAGTTCTCATACTTTAAAGCTTTATCTTTTTAAAATAAGTTTTCCATATTGTCCAGCATAGAAAGCATTTGGTGAATGCTGGTGGAATGACTGAGTAAATTCCTAGGTTGTAAATACTGTGTCACACCTTCAGGGTGCACTACTCATAGACTCTAATATAACATTTAGCTCATCAACACACAGATCTACTTATTTCAGAAAGAAATTGTTAATTTTTTCTACCTCATTTTTTCCAACTCTAAATGTCACACTCTTGACAACTAGACATTCTTAGCTCTGGGAATTCTCAGAGGTATTCGTTGGTTGGTTGGTTGGTTAGTTGATTACTAGATAGGTTTTAAACTCAGTGCCTTGCAAAAGGGACAGTCAAGAATGACTGAATCCACATCCTGAAATGAAAAATATATCCCAATCACTGTGCATGCTTAAGATACAGTGAATGGTACAGAAGATGATGTGGGTCTTAAAAACAGCAACCAATTATTCTTACCTGAGAACCATTGATAACCCTTCCCCAGATGACTAAGGAATTGTTTCTACCTTGGTCCAGCTTGGATCATCTTTGGTGTCTCCCAGATCGTCTTTTCTACACCAGAAGAGCTCATTCTCACCTCTGGGCCTTAGCGTATGAATTGTGGGGTTGGTTGCATGGAACCACACCCTCTTTTTCTACTGTGAGTCTTCTGTGTCAGAAAGCACATTGGTGCCTGTCTCCTGTGCTCTGAAGCAGGCTGCCCTGGAGACTAGTGTCCTCTCTCTGCACCATGATGAAGGGAAAGTTGTTAGGCTCCCTGTAGCTCTAAAGACATTTCCCTGCTTGAAAAGGGAGCTACATAGAATCCCTCATTGGACCAAAGCATGATCCCTTTTGTGTAGCTCTATTAAACATCCCCTAGCCAGGAGGGGCTTCGCTACTACATTTGATCACATCAGGTACAACATTGCATGGCGTATGCTAGCATACCTGTTATTTTGATTTACACTCAATGCATCTTTCTTAAATCACACAATGCCTTGGCCTCTATAGCAAAGTTCACAGCATCCAAATCATATTTTCTTTGCTTTTCCTCAAGATTTTGGGCATCACCCCACACTAAACTGATACCTTTTTCGTGTCACTCCTCATTTTATTTCTGTTGCATCTTTGACTTTTTCTTCCCCAAAGACCAGACAACAGGACTAAATGCACATCAGTGCTGCCACAGGTTAAATTTTTGTTTTTGTAGACTTTGTTATGTATTTATTTTGCCACTCATTTACTGATTAACCCCAAGCAACACTGTGCCTGAAATGCCCAGATATTATTCTTAATGTTTTCATTGTTCTCTCCTAATCCGCTATCATGCAGTGAATCATTGAATTTGATAGCTATATCAGAACAAAACAAAATAAAACTAACAAACAAATAAAAAACTCCCTCCTCTCATTCCTTGTAGACATAGTACTAGGTTCAGGCCTATCTTTGACACAGACTTTTAAAATCTTGTCCTTGCTAATCTCCTTCTTATATTATTCCCTTTTCATTTCCCACTGTTCAGTTGCTAGAATTATCTATTTAGAATATAGATCTTAGAACTTTCAGTGTCTTAGGATATGAAGGAACTTTTGCAGATATCACACAAGTAGAAATAGTATCAAAATCTGGCCTATCATCTTTGTTCTATTTTCACGCAGGAGTGGGATTTAATAAGAAAGTGTTCATTAAGACATAAAGTCTATTTATATATCAAAAAGTCATAGTATTATGGGATGCCTGGGTGGCTCAGTCCTTTAAGTCTGCCTTGGGCTCAGGTCATGATCCTAGGGTCCTGGGATCAGGTCCCAAATCGGGCTCCTTGCTCAGAGGAGAGCCAGCTTCCTCCCCTACCTGCTACTCCCCCTGCTTGTGCTCTCTGTCTTTCTCTGACAAATAAATAAACTCTTTAAAAAATTCATAGTAGTATAGTCATCATGTTTATGTAGAATGTTAATCTCTGCTTTGGGACTGCCAAACTCATTAGCTTTTAAAATTTTCTCATACCTTAGCTTGAACTCATATGCGTATTCTGTGTCTTTATTTACTATGGCTACATGTAGTAGGTCATGAGGTATATCCTTTCCAATTGTCAATATTTATGGTTAATACAGGTGACTATAGCTTTTCCAGTGGTTCAGTAATACATACTAACAACTGACATGTGGTAACTCATTCTCTCCCTTGTGTAAGTAGTGTTTATAATGGAGGGCAGCTATCAGTGGAGATGCTGGTAACCACTGGGTGAAATTCACCCATATGCTGACAGTCCTTCCTAGTGAAATTATCCTTCAACTAAGAGCCCTATGACTGCAGCATTTGCAGAAGATACGGCTCTTTGCTAGTGGGTACACACTGCAGAGACAAATGCCGAAGAAAATGATACAAAGAACACCCAATGGAGGTCACAGGACATCCCTTATCAATCATTTCATTACATCACACGGTAGCTCTGTGTTTAGAAAAAGAACAGTAAATTGAAATAAGTAGAAATTCCAAGTAATTCCCATATGTCAAAACACAGTTATTAGTTGTTTAAAGAAAATTATTCTATCATGTTCGGTCTCAGTATCTCCAGTGTGAAATACTGTCCTCTAAGTTAAATTTTATTTGTATTTCCAAAAGAAGCTAGGTTGGGAAAATTCCACTTTTTGAAGTTTTACCTTATCAGCATATTAAGGCCCTAGTTGAGCTCAGTATAAATAATCTCTCACATATTTCTATTTCTCTGGTATTCTTCCGTTTTTAGAGTTCTCCTCATTCTTGTAATTGTTTGAGACGGTGGAAAGTTCTACTCTTCCAACATTGTCAGAACTTTCCCTTTGCCTTCAAAATCAACTTTTGATGTTAGTGTCCATGATTAAATGAAAACACAACACCACTGGCATTTCCTTTTTCCTGATCTGCCTTCCCAGCCCCACCGGAGGTCAGCTCTCAGTACAGCCCGTTCTTGCTATGAAAGTTACTTGGAGATACAATCCTTGCTCTGTGGGAGGGTGTTAATGCAATCATCATTAACTACTACTACTCTCCTTAATCCAACAGCCTATTTATTCTTGACATCTGCTAAGTAAACTAATGGCAGCAAACATGTCTAAATCTTTTCTCTGAGTTTGTATCGAAATCAGAACCCGACAATGCATAAAATTACTCATTTTCTTTAAGTGCATTTCCTTATGCATAAACCCATTGGAATCCATCTTTGCCACCTGCTTCCCATAACAAATGCCATAATAAAACCACCATGGAATCCATGGGAGTATTTATTTTACCCAACTTCACAAAATGAGATCATTTGAACCAATCCAAAGCTATTTTCTGGCCAGTGATCATCCTATCCTTCTTCTATAGAAATGAATTATTATGGCCATACCCATTCATTGGGATTTCAAACCCCATCGGTCTAAGATATTCTTTTTTTTTTTTTTTTTTTTTTTTAAGATATTCTTTTAATCAGTCCTCACTGACTATTTTCTCTGGTAGATTTTCACACAAGTAAAGATTTGTGCTACAAATTTGTAATCAAATTTTTTCACAAGTAATATTTCCTGAAAGGAAAAGAACACTGACAGTTTGCCTCCATTTTATTTCTCTGAAAAATAAATTTTCAGTGCTACAGTGTGCTGACTTCACTCTTATTCAAGTTTCTTGCTGTTAAGGCCAATTTCTCAGAGAAGAACCCTGTCCTTCAGTCTCTGCTGCCTCGTGGGGACCCATCAGCGTCAAAGTCCTGGCTAAGGCCACAGACACTGAGACCTGAACACTGAACAAGAAGTCAGCCAGACACTGGAACCAGACCACTCAGTGTCCTGACTGGCATGGAGCTATTACGATAGAACACCAGATGCTACCCCGTCCCCATGACCACACAGCTGGGAGATTGGGTGCTCTTGCCACTACCGCATTTCCCTCCATGAATTCGCCTATCTGGGTTCTCTGTTCCCTATTGAAAGTTGGGGGCTGGAACAGAGGCTGAAGTAAGTTACAGGGCCAGGGAAAATGTGTACCTGGACTTTTGGGATTCTTTATCAGAATGATTTAATAGTGAAGGTGTTCCGGCAGTAGAGAATTACTCCAACATAGGCATTGAGTTCAGAAGATGCTGTGCTGCCAAAATAATGTCCACTATGCCTTGACCTTGATATAGTTGGTGGCCTTGGTTTCAGTGACACCATTTTTTCCCCCCATCACCCATCAAAACTTGGCTTAGGGTGTGAATTTTGGCTCTCCATGAGCCTATTGCCTGAATCCATACTTTTTCTTTCCCCTGTCTTGGGTTCTTGGAAGCACATAACTAGTAAGTCACACTTTATCGAGTCGAAAATTAAGGGAAGTGTGTAAAGCAATGTGATTAGGTGAAGGGGGATTTTAAAAACTGATGTTGTGGCATTCCTAGGTAGTGTATAAATAGAACAAGGCTGGGACTCAGAAAGGGGGGGTGGGTCCAGGCTCTGTCACTAGCTCACTAGTGATTGCTCCCCTTCTGTTTCCTCTCCAGGAAAATTCTGGGCTGGGATGAGGCTGACTCTAGGCCCCCTCCATTCTCTGATAGTCTGTGATTTTCAAGTCGCAGTCATATTTGCTATAGCAATGGGATGCAATGTCTGGGATGATCGTGTGCTTTGTTTCCTTAATGGGGATGGAGGCAGCAGCTCAATTTGGCATAAACTGGGCTGTGTTAGCACAATGGAGCTGATTGGCTGGGCCCCAAAAGCAGACCCCAGAGAGATATTGATTCTGACAGGCAAACAATACAAGGGGGAAATTGGAGCTTTGTGGATAAGACATCTGTGTGCTTGTGATACCCTTGGTCAAGTCTTCAGTGTAACAGATGATTTCATTGGTACGGACTCAAATGCTCTAGGTTAAGACCATTCTTAAACGAAGCTGGAGACTACATCTGTACAACTGGAAATATACACTGAAATTTTCAAATCTATTTTTATTTGTGAAAACTTCCAACAGCAGAAATGACTATCTCTTTATATTTCTTACTTCTGAAGCCAAGTAATATGTTGGAAAATTAGTCAAAATCTAATTTTGATGTTATGGGAATACACTGGGGGCCACAAAGCATTTGACAGGTTTTACTCCCACTTTTTCCCAACACCTCCTGCCAAGATTTTCTTCTGCATTTGATCCTTTTGCTCTGTTCTTTCTCATATTTTTTTTCCTTTAATATGTTCCTACACTATTTTTACTCTTGAAATATGCATATTTCTGTGATTCTGCCCATCACAGACTTTCCTAATATCCACGAATGAGTTGCTAAGGGGCCCGGATCCTTGGTGTCATGGAGAATGATGGAGTTTTACTAATTCGACTCCTTTTCCTGGATGCTTTCCAGCCCTAGCAATCAGTCCCTGTGGCCTCACTCTTAATGTGACAGTGGGTGCTTCACCTGGTGTGTTTCAAACTGTCCATCCTATTCCAGCCAAACTCAAGTGTCCAGATGGCAGGACCCTATATCAAGCCCTGTTACAACACTTGTCTCTTCAGTGTATGTAGTAGTTTGCTCAGGCTGCCGTAATAAAATAGCATAGACTGGATGGCTTAAACAACAGAAATTTATGTCTCACCATTCTGGAGGCTAGTAGTCCAAGATCAAGTTCTGGCCAGTGTGGTTCCTGGGGAGAGCTCTCTTCCTTCCTACCTTCTCACTCTTCCCTCACATGGCCTTTTTTGGTATGTACACATGGAGATGGGGGAGGGGGAGCAGAGAACTCTCCTTCCTTTTATATTCACCTGTTAGTAGACTCCATCATGAAGGTCCTAATCTCATGACCTAATCCAGCCCTACTTACCTGGCAAAGGTCCCAGCTCCAAATACCATCACATCAGGGGTTGGGGCTTGAGTTGGGATGGGGAGGACACAATTCAGTTCTGAATACTATAGAAAAGCACAAGAAAGCCCATTTCCCAAGTATAACAGGGCCTATCTCTCCATCCTTCTCTCTTATGGCACAACATGGAAATCATAGTGCCTTCCCCTAATACATGTGTGATTGTCCCCTTATTCCTGCTCCTCCACAACCAGCAGCTCCTCCACAATGTCCGCCACTTCATTAGATCTGGGCAATCACTGGCCAGAGTATTTGAACCAGAGAAGAGTGTATTATATATATTGCCTTTGTTTTTGTTTTTTTGATACTACAATCGTCCTTTTACCTGCTCAAAGTTCTTCTTTTCTCATGGTAAACTATAAATAACACAAAATTTACCATTTTAACCATTTCTAAGTATACAATTTTGTGGCATTAAGTATATTCACATTGTCGAGCAGTCATTACCACCCTCCATCTGCAGATCCTTTTCATCTTCCAAAAGGGAAACTCTATATCCGTAAAATACCAACTCCTTAATCTTCCCTCCCCCTCAACACCCTGGTGACCATCATTCCACTGTCTATGAGTCTGACCACTCTAGGTATGTCATTTACGTGGAATTTTACAATATTTGTGCTTTTGTGACCCACTTACTTAACTCCGCATAATGTCTTCAGAGTTCCTCCATGTTGTAGCATGTGTCCGGATTTCCTTCCTTTTTAAAGCTAAAGAGTATTCTGTTGTATGACCCCATTTGTTTACCTACTCATGGACATTTGGGTTGCTTCCGCCTTTTGGTTATTGTGTAGAATGCTTCTATGAACGTGACTATTTGAAGTACTACTTAATAAAACAAATAATGTGGGATTCCGACACTGCTCTGAGTAATAAATAACATAAAGTTCTTGGTATCTGCCAAAAGGAACTGTCGTAGAGCTGTTCCAGTGGGTACTTTAGATTATGTCTAATCTTTGCCCCTTTAGGATATAGGACATAATTCTAAAACATTAACAACTTCAAAGTTCTTTCATTGCTGGATATTTTCTTTTAAAATTGTATTCTTCTGCATACTCAGGTTAATTTCCTAAAACAATTGAAATGTTCCAGTTTACTTTGATGCTTAAGGATTTCTAGTATAAATAAGAGTAAAGAAATTAATGTGGCCTTAAATTTAACATAAAATATAGACATAGTTATACTGGTTTCTCAGATTAAATTGTGGGAGGTGTAAATTTCACTTCTGTTTTATTTACTGGCGCAAAAGAGATATACTTGAATACACAGAATGTTAAACTCAACATTTTAGATCTGGTAGGAATCTTAGAGATGATTTATTCCAAACCCTTTATTTTATAGTTGAACAAACTTAGAGAGCTCACATGATTTTTTTTTTAAGATTTTATTTATATGAGAGAGAGACACACAGAGATAGTGAGAGAGAGCATGAGGAGAGGGAGGAGAGGGAGAAGCAGACTCCCCCCTGAGCAGGGAGCCTAACATGGGACTCGATCCCAGGACCCTGGGATCATGACCTGAGCCGAAGGCAGATACTTAATGGACTGAGCTGAAGGCAGATGCTTAACCAGGTACCCCATGATTTTTTTTTCTTTCATTCTATTCATTCTATATTTGAAGGTCAGCTAAGTGTGATGTGCTGTGTCCAATACAATAAAACATATGCAAATTGCTTAGTTCTGTTCCTACCCAAAAAGAGCCTTTCTTCCAGCAAGGCAGAAAAATCTAGACTTTGAAATTCAACACATATCAAGTCACTACATGTTCAGGCAAGTGTGTTAAATATTGAAGAAGGTATCAAGATGAGAAGGAAGGCACTCGCACACTCAGTGAGCAGCAAGCCCACAGTGGGATGAGACACATACACACTGTGCTGTTTAAGAGAGGGTCCAAGTGAGGCAGTGGGACATGAGGCAGGGCAGAGTGGGGAGGACTTGAGAGATGTGGGAATTGCACCCATCAGGGGAAAAATAAGAGCGAGCTCTTGAGGCAGGCTGCAGAGGATGTGGATGAGATGAATAGGCAAACATGAGAAAATTAAGGAGGAACATGATCCAGACAGGAAGACAGGAAACAGTGAGGCTTTGGGGCGACTCAGGAAGGGACGGTATGTGGAGGAGGGCTTATGGAACAGTCTTTTTCATGGGCTCTCCCCTGAGGTTCTTGAGATCAAGAAACCAGGTTTTAACCCTCAGGATCCTCATTTATAACACACAGACAATAATGGCCCCTGCCATGTGGGGTAATTGTGAAGATCAAAGACGATAACACACATACGTGTAGTGTTTCACAGTGCACGGAAGTAGTAAAGCTCCTTCAGTGTTAGCCATCGTGATGATTTTTGTATCACAAAGGGCCTTATGATGTAAAGTAAATTGAATTAAATATACTTAATTCAATAGAAAGTGGATAACCATTAGAGGATTTTTGTACAAAAGAGTGATATGTTAATAAATACATGGTTAAAAAATTAATCTATCAGGGTGGCTGGGTGGCTCAGTGGGTTAAAGCCTCTGCCTTCAGCTCAGGTCATGATCTCAGGGTCTTGGGATTGAATCCCGCATCGGGCTCCCTGCTGAGCGGGGAGCCTGCTTCCCCCTCTCTCTCTGCCTGCCTCTCTGCCTACTTGTGATAGCTCTCTCTGTCAAATAAATAAATAAAATCTTTAAAAAAAATTTATCTGTCGGAGTTGCGTAGGAATGGGTTATTCCTTCATTTTTGAAGGAAGACGAGAGGTAGAATGTGTTGGGCGGTCATTGGAACAGCCCAGGTGACAAGCAAGTAATGAGAGCCTCATTTGGCTTGATGGAGTGGCAGTAATAATCAATACATTACAGAGACGTTGAGGAAATACAATGGCAGAGGGAAGAGGAGGGGCTAGAGTGACAGACTGGGTATAATTGGAAGGAAGGGAGAAAATCAAAGAGGAAACTTTAGCACCCAGCTTAGAGTCAGAGAGGGATACTGGGATGCTGGGGTTCACGGAAATGACATTGGTTGTAAACATGTTGGATCGAAGAGATGGGCGATGTCCAGTAAGTCGCTCCCCCTAGAGTTCAGTTCTAGGGACAGATTACACCAGAGGATGCCCCCAAAGCAGGAACTGGACTTTGTAAGGATGAAGTCACTAGCGAATGTAAAAGACCAGCAGATGGTAAACATGAAAAAGCCGATGTGACATGATTTACAGTGAGTCAGTGATGAGACATGGGAAGTGATCTTTGCGGGGAAAAGTGAAGTCGGGTGGCAGAGAGCAGGGGACGGTGGTATTTTCTCTATGTTAACATTAATGCACCTGATTATATTTTTCACAGTAGGCCCACACAGAAAGGGATAGATTTCAAATGTTTTCCAAAGGCGGGGGGAAATGGCTAGAGCAAGATCTTCACTGGGTGAAGGAGAGGGTAATTGAAGAAACTTACTCAACTGCGGGCTTCTCGTGAGCCATAATGTCAGTGTGTGGCACGCTAAGACATGTGTCATGGGTCCTGCAAGAACCCTAAGGCAAGTGCAGACAGTTCAGAAGCGGGTGGGGTGGATCCGTCCAGCCCCTCATCTGGGCTGCGCTAAATTGTTTAAATGTATCTCATGCAATCTGCAAACAATCACGAGGTTTTCAGGGGAAAAAGCCACGACTCCGGGGGTTAGTGACTTTCTCAGCATCATTAGATGGCAGAGCTGACGGACCCCTTCCCCTGCTCAGGGTGGCTGGCTTGGATATAGGGGGCTGCTCAGGCCACACTTACTTTCACACACTGAAAGTAAGCCTTGAAGCATTGCCAGGATTTCAGTATACAGGGAACAGAATTTCAGAACATTGCGTGAGCAATTTTTAGGAGTCAGGGAAACGTGGCAAAACAGCCTCCAGAGGTGAAGAAATTAGTTTTCTTGTGGCTACTTAAACCACTTTGTGGTTTAAAGCGACAGAAATTGATTCTCTCTCAGTATGGGAGGCTGGAAGTCCAAAAACAAGGTGTCAGCAGGGACATGCTCCCCCTGGAGGCTCTCGGGGAGCATCTAGTCCCTCCTCCGGCCGCTTGGTTGTGGGGCGGGGGGCTGTGAGCCCTCCTTAGCTTGTGCCTCCCTCCAGTCTCTGTCTTCAGGCCACTTTCTCCTGCATGTCTGCCACACCTCCCTCAGCCTCTCTCTTATAAGGATACACATGATTACATTTACTTTATGGCATATAATAAATGCAGCGAGAATTCAGAATAAATAAATTAGGACAAGCAATATGTTAGATGCCAGAAGACAGAAACCTAGAATGGCAGGTTTCCTACAGTTGGTGCTTGTCGGAATTGTAAAAAAATGTATGTATATACATACTATATAGTTCAGTCACGATAACTTAGTAAAGCAGAAAACAAAAGCACACCTATTTTTACCCCAGCAACGTAAGGATGAAGTTTTTGAGGAACAAAATTACAGACACGTAATTGGATTATTAGTCCCTAAGAAAGTCACCAACCATATCTTCTTAGTGACTCTCCAGAAAACATGAGATGAAGCTAATCACAATAATAAAAATAATTAGAGAACATTTTCCTCTAGAGAATAACACCGCTCCTCAAAGCTTTGCAAAATCTTGCAAGATTATGGTTCTCCATATGAGAATACTAACTTGTCTTACTTAAGTTACAGTAGCCCATTTTGTTAAATATAAAGAACAACATATTTCAAATCACTTGCAAAAATATTTTTTAACAAACCACAAGGTCTCTAGTCCATAAACCTGCATTCTGTATATATAAGTTTACAGGGTATAAGTATATATATATATATATATACATATATATATATATAAGTATACAGGTATAAGTTTACAGGGTCAGACTCTCAAGTAATGAAGACCGTGGTCTGGGCTAGCCTTTAAGCTGCGCTTTTCCCTTCCTGAAGCCAGATTGCAGTTCTTAATTAAGCAGTAGTTTTTCAAGCCTTCACACAAGCAGATCTTTATACCAGTCTCAGTAGTGTGTAATAGAGGGAAGCATATTTCTTCAAACACAGGAATTTTGCTTGCTCAAAGACTTCCTCAGCACACAGAGCACCTTCTCTCTGACCCAGCCCATGTAGCGTTCTGCTAGCAGAAGGAAATTGTAGGAAAAAAATTTTTTCCCTGTATCCCTTGAACTGTGAGTCCATATGGAAGCGAGTGCATCTACATTCTCACTCCACAACCACTCTTTATTCCGTGAACTCCATCCCCTTGCTCCTTGAACGCCTTCCCCTGCTGCCCATTGGACGTCTGTCCAGCTCTGCGAATGTCCCTCAAGGATGCCCACAAAGCCTGTGTTGCCCTCGCAAGCAGCCGGTTCTATCTTCAGACCAGTTGGAGAGTTCTTCCTCTCGGCATTGAAATCCGTTTCTCTGTAGTTTCCAACCATGTGGTGTAAGACATACGATAGGAAGCGCACCACACCATGTGTAGCTCTCTCCGAAGCACGGCAGCTGGGATACTTGGAGGCAGGAATAACGTTCCTCGGCCATGTTACGTTGGCTGCAGGCTGAGGGACCCACGTCTCCTCCCTCACTCTTTACGCCTCATCAGCCCAGGTCCTCTCTTCCTGCCGTTCCCTTCTTGTTGCAGATGTTCTAAACCCCTTTCCCTGTGTGCTTCCCCACAAGGCATCCAGTATCTCAGATTTGGCCCGAGCAGTGGATGGCAGAGCAGACCCAGACTTGCTGTATTATAATAGACAAGGTCTGTCTCTCTCTCTCTTTTTAAAGATTTACTTATTTATTAATTTGAGAGAGAGAGCGAGAGAGAGCCCGTGCGCGAGGAGTGGGGGTGGAGGGGCAGAAGCAGAAAGAGATGCAGACCCCCAGCTGAGCAGGGAGCCGGGTACCAGGCTCTATCCCAGGACCCTTAAGTCATGACCTGAGCTGAAGGCAGAGGCTTACCTGACTGAGCCACCCAGGTGCCCAAGAGTCAAGGTCTCTTAATACAGACAGAAATACCCTAGCCTTTTTTTTTAATATAAAATATATTTATTTATTTATTTATTTGACAGAGATCACAAGTAGGCAGAGAGGCAGGCAGAGAGAGAGGAGGAAGCAGGCTCCCCACTGAGCAGAGAGCCCTATTCGGGGCTCGATCCCAGGACCCTGAGATCATGACCTGAGCCAAAGGCAGAGGCTTAACCCACTGAGCCACCCAGGCACCCCTACCCTAACCTTTTTGATGCTCACCTCACATTCCTTTCCCGAAACAGTTTCTAACAGGGGACTTAAAACTCTCTGGTCGTAGTAGTCAGGGAACAAATCATTAATCAGCCTAGTATTTCTCAGTTTATAGTTGTCCATTTTGAAAGCCCATGGCCATGCTGCGTTCGCTTATAACTCACTGTATTTGCTTATAAATACTTGTATTTACCAGCTTCTCACCTGACTGACCAAGGAGCCCAGGAGCTTATAAGAGAAGGAATGTTTAATGCCACAGATTTCCTCAGAACATTTAAATAGGAGGAAGAAGCTGGGAAAGTTGCCTTTTGGTACCTCTATGTTAAAATAGAACGTTTTAAGATCAAGCGTCATTTACCTTATGAAAACTTGCACAAATAAGACAAAACTCTTTTTCTCTGAAAAGATAGCCCCGAAGAGTGTCATGGGAAATGGAGTGGGTGTGCGTGAAGCACGATTTGGCATTTGTCACCCTGCTTTTTGCTCCACAGAGATGCCAAGGATATTCTAGAGTAACTTTAAACAAAGAGCCAAGTGTTCAAGTTCATTTCTACATTATTAGAGATTTTATTCTTTCCTAAACATTTTGAGGAGCATGATGAAAAGTCATAAAAATAACTGTTTCGTTCTTTTTTGTTTGCGTTTATATATGGCCATGTGGATGCTAGGCCTAAGGAGATCTTGAAAAGTAAATGGTGAGATGCTAACGTTTTGAACTGTGATTCTCAATGGATCCCATAAGCTGAATGGGGTCTATGAGCACAGAAGTGATCCGGGATAAGACGCGGCCCCTGAGCAATATTGGCGGCCCTGAACACTACTGCACTCTGAGCTAGGCCTTCACTCTGGGCCTGGACCTCCCTGAAATGCTTCATTCAGCAGTAGGAGCCAAGGCAACAGGTGCCCTGGCTGGGGTGGGGTGTGGGGTATGTGTGTGGGGTGGGGGGGACTGTGTCTGATTTTTGTAAGCAGGAATGTGAACAGACAAGAGAGGACTCTACCTCCCTCTCAGTTACATACTTAACACAATAGCCTTTTACCCACCCCCTACATCTCATCAGAAGGCTGCAAACAAGAATTCCTTACTTCTGGCTCAATAAAGAATAAGCCTGTGAACTAGATCTGATTTTCTCTAAGTTCGGTTTTGCTAAATAGCACCTCCCTCTTTTCTAGCAACATGACTTGAACATTTTGATTCTTTCCTTCCTATTGGTATCATTCCCAAGATAATTCCCGGACAGGTGTGGAAGAGCTGATGCACACATGGAGAACAGATGGTAGATTTGATATATCAATTTATTCAGCATTACAGCAGACTTTTTCTGTAGGGAAATCAGAAGTGTGACAGAACTTTATTACTAAAATTATTGTATATAAGCATATATTTATTATATATTTATTGTTATATTTAAAATAACATATTGAATGGAAAATATAAATTTATTTTGTATTGCAGATACTAGTCTATTTTTATGTGTAAAAAATATGTAGTCATTTCTCCCAAGGCCTGAGAAAACATTATGTCAAGAAAATAAGGGAACTATCTAAAGAGATTCTTTATTATGTGAGCATTTTCTATTATATGAACATTCCAGGAATATACTGGCTTCAAAAAAGACTAAGTGTTAGAAATGTATTGCGTATCAATAATTATTACTGGTGAACTCAATCACGTGAGAGATTAAGGAATTAATAATTTTATACTTCCTTCCTCTTTCCTTTCCCTACTTGCTGATTTTTTGGTTATATTGTTATGATTAGTTTGCCAAGGCTATTAACACCTAAAATTCTGTAACCAATATCATACCCACAATAATTTAGTTTTAGTGTGATATTAAGAAAAAAAATTCGGGGGCACCTGGCTGGTGCAGCTGGCTCTTGGTTTTGGTTCAAGTCTGATCACAGGGTCATGAGATCCAGCCCGACGTTGGGCAATGGGCTCAGCACAGAGTTCTTGGGTTTCTCTCTCCTTGTGCCCCTCCCCTCCGTTGTCTAAAGTAAATAAGTAAATAAGTAAGTAAGTAAATAAATAAGTTTTAAGGGAAAAAAGGGAAAAAATTCATCCTTACACCCATCTGCAACATTGCTTTTCATTCTGACCTTTTCAGTTCAGATAGTAATATATCTGGCCAGATAATCATAGTCGAAGTTGTAGGTTTTTGTTGTTGTTGTCGTTGTTGTTTGTTTTGTTTTGTTTTTTAAGAATTGATGTGTTCTATATTCCTGAATTCTGAGGTCTGTGGCTAGATCAATGTTCACCACTGACAGATGACTTCCTTTTTTTCCTGTCTGGATGTCTGAAAATTCTTTTTTTCATGCTTGATGTTAAGTAATTTTAAGAGAAGTTATTTTGGTATCAGTTGTTCTGTGTGTATCTCTCCTGGAACACAGTCTCTGACCCTCATTTCAGAGAATTTTCCTTGGTACAGAATTCTTTTTTTTTTTTTTTTTCCTTTGGTACAAAATTCTTAAAGAAATGTTGGGTGCTATGGGAGTTTCTTTTTTTCTGAAATGTTATTTATTTGGATCCTCATTGTCTTGTCTCCGAACCTATTACCCTCCCTCCATGGCTTTAATCTCTTTTCCCCCGTTTTCACCGTCATGGTCTGTTTATTGCTGTCTCCCATGTATTGTTCTAGAAAGGCCTATTATTTTGTTCCTTGACTTCCTTATCTGGAAGGTCTCCCTTTTTACGTCTTAGCTTTGTGATCTGACCACCTAAAACTTCATTTTACTGACGTTACGTTACAAAGTGCTTCTACAGTGCTAAGAATTCAAAAGGGTGTGTTATGGTGTAACGTCATTTAAACTTTATCTTTTTTAAACTCAGCCCTGTGCTTACTGAATTCCTTCCTTCCTTTCCCTCACCTTCCTCGCCCCTCATTTCTCCTCATCCTCTCATGCTCTTCACTGTCCTCCTCCTCCTCAGAGCTACGCCTGAGAAGCAACCATTCCATTTTCGTCATGCCTGTGACTGTTGATAGTACTTTCCAGATCTTTTATTTGCTATCACAGAATGAGGGAAACTATCCCTACACCTGTTACCCCTTATCAGACCTTATCTGACCAAGTTGTATTTGCCCTGAGCCTATCGGTTAAAAATTGAGTGTTAGGTCCGTTATTAAACGAAATGAGACTGAGACAAAGTGAAAGTTATTTAAAGCTTTATTTTATGATAAGTATTAGAAGTAAGACTGATCAGCCGGGGGAACGAGACTGACACAAGGTGAAAGTTATGCAAAGCTCTATTCTATGCTAAGCATTAGAAGTCAGACTGACCGGCCAGGGCCGTCTCCGAAGAGAGCGACCCCTCCCAGCCTCACAGACTAACTTTTATAGAGCAAAAGCCTGGCCACACATAGGTGACCAATGAGATTGTAACATTGCATAGTCACGTTAGGCCACACGCAGGTGGCCAGTTGAATTACAATTTACCCTTTAGTAGCTGTTTGAACTAACCTACTACTCTGGTCAAAATTGGCACTCAAGTTTGGCGCCCAAAAGGCGGGGTTTACATTCTTTGGTGGTTAGGGAGACAATATGTGTGCTTTTTACTGATTGGATGTCTCCACGTGGCCTGACTCATCCTTGTATTCTGGGCTCTGTTATCAGGAACTGGCTGACCTGGCCTTGTATTCTGGGCTCTGTTATTAGGAACTAGCCGACCATATTTTACTGGTTTCCCAGACTTGTTTCTAAGTAAGTTTCTCTGGGGGGGCAGGGTCAATTTAAGTTTACTGCACAAACAACAAAATGGCTGCTTAACCAAGATGGAGTCGCTCTGGCTAAATAGGTCCTTACATGAGTATTTTATTCCATTTGGCTTTCTGTGATTTTTTTTTTTTAATTTATTCATTTGAGAGACAGAGACCACAAGTAGACAGAGAGGCAGACAGAGAGAGAGAGGGAGGGGGAAGCAGGCTCTCCGCTGAGCAGAGAGCCCAATGCAGGGCTCGATCCCAGAACGCCGAGATCATGACCTGAGCCGAAGGCAGAGGCTTTAACCCACTGAGCCACACAGGCGCCCCGCTTTCTGTGATTTGAGAGCCAGGCAAGAGTGGAAAATGCCAACTGGTCTTCAGCACGATGTTTGTTAGAAAAGATCTGAGACACCTAAGGTTATCCTAGTTGTTTATGAATTCTGTACTGCTATTTTTGTGGAAGGTTTCATTGTTTTCAGTGTTTAGAGTTGTTTTTTCTTTTAAATAGGTTTTCAAGACTGCTGTGAACATCTTCCCTGTCAAGGGAAGCCCAATATAGCCCAAAAATAACAAAAGCCAACAATAACAAAACAATGTTCTTTCCCCAAGACACCACTCATGACTTAGTTTCTGTTACAATATGACAGATCAGTTTTGACAGAACATTATGCTCCTCATTTTGTTTTAATAAGATGATTTTTCTCAAGGAACCAATGCAATTAGAGAATAGTACAAACACATTTACAAACCATCTCAAACCTCAAGACCACGCAGAGTAAAGCAGGAGTAGCACGACATTCGTCTGATTTGAAGATTCAAACCACACCTACAACTATCTATGGTGGCATCAAGTGAGACCACATTCACTGAAAAAAAAACAAGATATACAGGCTTACTCTTTCTATCCTAGAAAGACAGGATCCAAAAAATGTAGCTATAGATGGCGGTGTGGTAGAGTAGAGAGTGAGAAGGTAGCGTGCCTATGGGAAAATGCACAAGAATTACTGTTAGACTGAACTGATTTGGAGTCTGAACCTAGCCAACTCTTAGCTATTTAATCACAGGCAATTCATATCTTGCCAAGCCTCAAGTCTCCAGTCTGCAAACTGGAAACATTTCCATTTTCCTTTTGTTCATTCTTTCATTCACACAACTAGAAGATACTGAAAGTCTGTTAAGTGTCACAGGAGCTCTAGACTTGGGGTAGACAGGTGTGGCTCATGGGGCTTCCCTTGACAGGGAAGATGTTCACAGCAGGTATCTTTACCAAAGGTCTGATAAATGAGGTCATTTCGGATAGATCTAAGTCCTCATGAAAAAAACAAAAAGGGATTGCAGAGTCCATGCTAATAAATTATCTGCTGTTGCTGTGGAAAGCCCTGACACAGACAGGAGCTCAGCCTGGTCGGGGGATAGAAAGACGGGCTGCTGTAGCATGCAACATGAGGGTTGAGTCGTGGCAGATGATGTCAAGGAGGTAGGCAGAGACCAGTCATGCAGGCTAAGAGAAGAAGCTGGGTTTTATTCTAGCTGAAGTGAGAAGCAATGGGCGTGGGTGGGGGGTTGTTCACCGGGGGCCTCATAATCAGATCTGAGCTGGGGATTTCCCAGGCTGCTAGATGGAAATACACTGCAGACTGCAAGAGGGTCGGTAAGGACACCAGCTAGGTAGGAAATGATTGCCACGACCCTGGAGAGAAAGCAAAATGGTTTAAGGTTTGACACTGGAGGTCATAGGAGGTAGTTATAATCAGAAGTAGTGAGAGATCAAGTGAACAAAACCTGTTGAGGATTTGGAGGTAGGAATGAAGAAAAGTTGGAGCTCATGTTTGGGTGCTCCAAGACAGAAGCCAGGCTCCCTCTGCTCATCTCCCAGGTCAAGGTGAGGTGTGCACCTATTGCTGTGGCCACAGGCAGGGACTTTCTGTGTCCACATGAGGTAAAACAGGTCCATGTAGGGATAAGAGGTAGAGAGATGTAGGGATGAGACCAGGTATGGCTCCTGAATTTTTGTCCTATGAAACTGGGGAGATGGAGGTATCATTTACCAAGATGAGAAAGGAGAAAGGGATAGGGTAGGCTGGGAAGAGGGTGGGCTTGGATCAAATGCTTTGTTTCCAAGTTTTTAGATAAGATTTTACATTCCCATTTCTACTTAATTGCTAAAGCAGAAAAAACTTATTTTTAAAAAATGTTTATTAGATATATGCAAATCCCTGAAATTTCTTTTTAGCAAGAATGATTTGGTTTTTCTAGGTATAAAATAATATCACCAACAATGAGATAGATTGATCTTTTCTTTTTCAATGCTTATGCAATTACTTTATACCTTAAACATATGTACTAAAACCTTCAAGGGTAATAAGAGTAGTAGAAAATATTCCTATCTTAGTTTTTTTTTTTTTAAAGATTTTGTTTATTTATTGGACAGAGAGAGATCACAAGTAGGCAGAGAGGCAGGCAGAGAGAGAGAGGAGGAAGCAGGCTCCCCACCAAGGAAAGAGCCCGATGTGGGGCTCGATCCCAGGACCCTGGGATCATGACCTGAGCCGAAGGCAGAGGCTTTAACACTCTGAGCCACCTAGGCGCCCCCCTATCTTAGTTTTGATTTTAACAGAAAATATCTTAATGTCATGCCTTTTTGGACAATGTTTATTTTTGGTTTTTGGTAAAGAATTGCCAGATTTTATTTTCTCCCTTGTATTTTTAATGAGCAATGATTGCTGAATTCTGCCTTGTCAGTATATGATTATATGATTTTTTTCATTTTAGGAGAGATAATTGCATTTTTCAAAATTATTAAGTTAAATATGTGTAATGTTGATTCCTGGTTTATACTGAATATTTAGAGAACATCAAAGTTTCATATGGTTTATAAATGTATTTGAATTATTGTGCAATTGCATTGATTTCTGAAGAAAAGCAACTCATTAACAAAACTTTAGTCTGAGAATCTTGGCTCTTTTTTTTTTTTTTTTTAAAGATAACTTTTAATTTTTTTTTTTTTTTTAAATCAGTCTTTAACTTTTATAGTTAATGTGCTGAAGTGATTGCAAATTGTAATAATAGTTTTTCTCCTTCTGGCTCTTATGGACAGTTATATATAGGACATTATTATGATTGCTATTTATTTGTGCCCTCAGGAAGCCATTTTTAAAGGAAATGTAATTATATTTCTATCCTTCATGATCCAGAGGTTATTATAGATAAATTTATTCTCTTATTGAAGCAGATCTTTGACTTACAGCCTCATTGACCAACTGAAATTGCATTTAAAAATTAAAAAAAAAATCCTAAGCTACAACCATGACCCAAAAGAATTAACCAACTAAGAGGATACCTTATTATTTTAACCTCATTAGCCCATTTTCTGGTTCTTAAAGTTTGGTTTGGGGAGAAATGAACAGTTTGATAACACTCATATTTGTCCAGTACAAATTTAAGTCTATTTTTCCAGCATCTTGTGTGGTTTGCCATTTGTCCCAAAATTTTGACTCTAACTGAATTGTTACTGTTGTTAACATAACAATATATTAATATTTGCATTTCGATAATATTTGTTATTAAACATTTACACTTAAATAAGCTAATAGTACATAGACCTCTACTTCATTCTCCTAGGTTCTGCTATGGTTTGGTCTATTAGGGCATAAGATACATGAGCAGGGAAAGGGGCTCATTTAGAATCTGAGAGCTGATCAGTGATAACGCTTGTCTCTTTTAGAGATACTTCTGAACATACTAAAATCAATGATTTCCTTTCATTTACACTAGCCAAATTATGGAAGCAACCTAAGTGTCCATTGCTAGATGAGTGGATAAAGAAAGAGTGGTGTATATACATACAAGGGAATATTATTCAGCCATAAAAAAGAATGAAATCTTGCCATTTGCAACAACACGGAAGAAGATACCATATGACCTCACTTGTGTGGAATTTAAGAAACAAAACAAGTGAGCAAAGGGGGAAGAAAAGACAACCCAAAAAACAGTCTCTTAAGCATAGAGAACAAGTAGATGATTACCGGAGGGAATGTGGCGGCGGGGGTTGGGTGGCGGTGAAATGGGTGAGAGGGATGAAGAGTACACTTATAATGAGCTCTGGGTAACATATGGCATTGTCAAATCACTATATTGTACACCTGAAACTAATGTAACATTGTAGAGTAACTATACTGGAATTAAAATTTTAAAAAATTTTTCAATTAAAAAAACACTGCTTTGCTTTCAAATACAGAATAAAAGTACTCCATGATAAAACAAAACATACCAGAGACATATGCACCTAGGGACATCTAACTCCTTCCAGTCTTGGTGGGAGTATAAATTAGTAAATCCTCTTTTTTTTTTTTTTTAAGGGAAATGAGCCCACAGTCCTGTACTTCCGAAGTTTGAAGAGTGGACAGGTAGCCAGCCTCAGGGATATATACCAGGAGGGAGAGTGGAAGGCAAAGCAAAGCTGGGGTCTTTGAAACACCAGGCAGGAGGAACAGAGGTCCACAGGGGTCTGGGGCAGAATTCTGTAAGGGAGGGGTTGGGGGGAACTCTGGGGCTGGAAGGGGTGGTGGCTGGAATCAGAATGTGTGGGGCAGGGGCCCTCTTCTTGCTCTAAAGCCAGCACATCCTTTTGTGAGGGTGATGACATTTTACCAACAAAGATCAAAGTTTACCCAAGTAAAATATTTAAACCTTAAAATAAAAGTTTGTGCAATTCTTCTAGGATTTTATCATATCTAAGTACTTCACACCCATGCCAGAAGTTGTATGAAAAATACAAAATACAGAGAATTGTTTGCTTACCACAGGGAAAACCTGAAAAGAACCCAAATGGGTTGGGAGGTAGTTCATTAAGATACAATAATTCCATATTAGGATATACTATGCAAGTTTTTTAAACAACAAGATAGATTTGTGTATACTGAGGTTAAAAAGAGTCTTGCAAGTCATATTATTAAAAAAAAAGGCAAGTCAAAAGATAATATAGATACTAGGATGCTATTTATGATAAACAAAGCAACAGCTGTCACTGTGTATCAATATGTCATTATATGTGGAGATAATAAGCATGTAACCAACAAAACCTGGAGGGATCCATTCAGACACGACTATGCAAGGTTTCTGCCCCTGAAGAGAGAAGAGCCATTGAGGGTAGAATTGAAGATTCACTCAGTTATAAAGTAATGTGGATTAAGCAGGAGAATTTAAATGTTTCCAGAAGCTCCAAAAGAGATTTTTGTTCTGGTGGTGGTGGTTTTGTGTTCATGTTTTATTTTGTTCTGCTTTCACTAGAAGAGTTTTAACCTCGGAGCTGCGTAGATTAAAAACCAGGTGGTTCAACACATACTTCCTGGTGGGAGAACTTCAAGGTTACTCCAAATGACGCCTCCCCTTGACTTTCTCCAAATCACCCCTATGCTTTCATGATGAAACCTGAGTCCATTCAACTAGGTATTCAGGAGCAAAAATAGAAATGTCCAGCTCTTTAAAAAAAAGTATGACTATTTGCATGTCTGAAGCATTATGCTAAACACAATATTCTGTGATATTAAAACAAAACAAAACAAAAAAACAAACAACCAAGATAGGGCAAAGAGGGATAAAAGCTATTTAACTTTGGAATCAAAGTAATGGCCTTGTCCCTATTTTAGCGGCGAGGTCATTCACACAATTATAGCCAAAGACAAATAATGGAAGTTTAATGTCAAAAAGTAACTGAAAACAATTGTTGAAATATTAGAGATAGATACAGCAGAATTTATTTATAATTGGCTCCTTTATAAAAACTATCTTAAAATAGCAATAGAGATGAATTAGCAATAGAGAATGACAGTAGTGGAGAATGCTTTAGCCTTAAGGCTGCTATTTAATTTAGGCAGGCCCATAAAAATACATTGCTTAATTATGAGAAGCAAAAGAGATTTAAAAATTATAAATATGTGAAAGTGCCAAAACATGCATTTATTGGGCCCCCACTCTGTACCAGGTCCTATTCCACATGCTGAACAAAATAGTACACAAAAACCCAAAATCCTGCCTTCAGGAAATTTATGTTCTTTTTTTTTTTTAAGATTTTATTTATTTATTTGACACACAGAGAGCACAAGTAGGCAGAGAGGCAGGCAGAGAGGCAGGCAGAGAGAGAGGAAGGGAAGCAGGCTCCCTGTTGAGCAGAGAGCCCAACGCGGGGCTGGATCCCAGGACCCTGAGATCATGACCCGAGCCAAAGGCAGAGGCTTAACCCACTGAGCAACCCAGATGCCCCAGGAAATTTATGTTCTAATGAACAGATTCTCATAATTCTACTACTTACACAGAACTAAAGTTAGTAGTTTGGGGTCTTTTTATCTTTTCTCTTTATATTTATCTACACATATTCTCACAAAGTTGCCACTGTCCTATGAGTGTTTACACTTAAAATAACGTAGCCACATTTTCCACATTATTAAATGTTTCTCAACAGCATTGTTTCTGTGGCATCATTTTGTTCCAGTAAGTGAACTGTACTTTGTTCAATCAATCCCTTATTGTTTCAGATCATTTGATTTTTTCATCATTGTAAATAATGTGAAGGAGATCATTGTAGACCGATCTCTACACAGGTCTGAGAATACCCCTTTTAGGTAAAGGGAAAGAAGTGAAATTGCAGGATAAAAGGTTATAGGATGCTCTTCCATTACTGAAGTTAATGCACTATTTTAATATTAAAATTAATGTTTGATATAAAGTAACTATGTAAAAGATAGAAGTTTCTATATATTATATTTAAGTAAAATAAGGGGAAAAACATCTGCTTAATTTGTATTAACTTATTATTAAGACTACTATAATATAATGTTATGTTTGTATATTAATAGTTCTCCTTAAGAGAATAGTTACATAATTTGGTTTAAAAAATCTGTTCCTTATACCTTATTTTAGGGAACAAATGATTCTAAAATCATAGTTTAAACAATATATGGGATAAATTATGAGCATAAAAGTACATTAAACTCCAGTCTTTCTCTAAAGTATTTATTTTTATACAAAAGTGGAGATTATAATCACCGTACTGTGGCCCATTTTTGTGATCAGCACCTAGCAGCAGGAATAATCAGATGTTCATTTCTCTAGATTTCTGAATTATGTCCTTACATTTTCTTTCCTGGGTTAAGCATTTTCAATTTCCAAGTTGAGTTGGAAACATAACTAAACTGAAAAATGTAGGTAGCTTGCAATATCACATTAAAAAATTTCTTATTCAACTGGATTTATATTGGAATCAGCTGGAAATTCAGAAAGCAAGACAGAGTTTATTGACAGCTACCACTCAGAGGACGAAAAAATAGAAGCAGGTATTTTTAAGAACATATTCCTCTGTCCATTTACATAAGGTCACATAATGTGAAAGACAGGTATATGCTTCTAGAATTCGGTCTATCAGAGGAGATTCAAGAACTCTTTAAAAATAAAGTCATTGCAATATACTAATTGATGACTTCTATAATGGGAGAGAACCTGTACCATTCCATAGTTCCTTCTTTAGATGAACTGTTTGGGGAAAGCACTTGTGTGTGTGTGTGTGTGTGTGTGTGTGTGTGTGTGTGTGTGTGTTTAATAGAATTCATTTTATAATAGCACTGACTTATTTATTTGTTCTTTTAGCCAATATTTATTGGGTCCTCCATATGCCAGATACTCAGTATCTGTATCAGTATGGCCAGATGCTCAGTACTGGCCATACCCTGACAAATTAAACACCGTACCAAGCTTACCTACCATCAATTTACCACCAAGTCTGCTGGTGATTCTTATCACAGTAATTCCTGCAACTACAGATAAGCCGTGACTACAAAAGTGTGAGCAGTCAGGTCAGCCACTGTGCTCCTGAAAAGAAGGAGCTGTCAGGTGGAAAGAACACCCTCCCTTCCCAGTACTTCCCAGCATAGGAGTAAAGCTTTCGGTACCCACTTTTGTGGAACAAGATAGAAATTCAGGGAAAAGGCAGACAAGTTCCTTTTCCTTCTCCCCTCCCCCTTCCCCATCCTTCTCTTCTCTCCCTGCTCTTCCCACCTTCTTCTCTCCTTCCCTTCCTGAAATTAATCCGAAAGTCATCTTCACTTTAGGCTCTGGATGTGTAGATAAAGTTAAGTCAAAGAGGAGCAATATCTTTTTCCCATACAAAGCAGCTACATAATCTAAAGCAGAAAGAAAATATTTTCCTTGAAAGCTGGTGGGGTGTTTTCTCATCCTCATCATCATTCTGCCTTGTCCTCATCATTGGCCACTTACTGATATGTAGTATATTCTAAGCACACAAATGTTTGTCTGTACATGTTGTGAAATTCTTGCAGCTTTAAGAAGCAGATAGTTGTCATCCTTGTACTGACGAAGGAAGATGGAGGCCAAGTCTCTTTATGTGATTTGCTCAGAGTCATGCCTCTACTAACAGACCGATCCCAGATATATCCCCAATGCTGTAAATCCAGCACCCGTTTCCCAAATTAACTGTATTTACTATAGCTTACACTTCTCTGAGAAGAGTTGCCTACAGAAGGAGTCATTGGATTCCTCTTCTCTCCCTTGTATTTATCCCTAAACATAAATCAAATCTGAAGTTCTATTAAAAAGTATCATCAGAATATGCAAATGAAGCAAGACACCATTTGATATAATTTAAAAACCTATTACACGTTTTAGATAAAAGATTTGAAAGCAAACCTATGCTGATTTCAGCATTTCCCAAAATAAAATCCATATGGCTTGCTCAGATGAGCAGTATGACACAAGAGATCAATGACAGCCCCGAGAGAGATCAGTCACATCTACACATAAATCGGGTTCTGTCATCAGCCATAAAAAGATGACATTCAGCAAGGTATTCTGCACAAGGAAATGTAAAATCAGATCCAGAAAGCTGGCACAATATCAGGGCTGTATCTCCAAGGAGAGGTGCTTTGCTAAGCCAGAGCGACTCAGGCAGAGAGATAGCCACCATGCCCAGACCTTAACACTGACTGCAGCCATCAACTCCGGGACAGCCTTACAAGGGAAGAGAGGGGACCTTACTTACTGCAGAAACACCTGACCCAGCAGTCACTGGCATAACCACCGTGCCTTATAGCAGTAAGGGTAATGAAAGAAAGAGGATTCAGAACCTCTTTCAGGAGGAAGCCACTCCCTGCAGAATTTGAACACTTCAAGGGTCCACAGGTTATGTTACATTTTTCTTCTCAGTATCAGTTTTTGTCTCCGCAAATTGTAACATTATCAGGGCGTGATTGTTTTGTCAGTTATCTTAAATAAGTGAAGAGGAAGCTGTGTTTCTGCAGGAACCAGACATTCCTCATAGCACTTAAATAGTTCGGTAAGCTCTCTCGTTGTTTTTATTTGCAAACTCTGTGTTTTTCTGATTTGTGGTGTGGGATCCTTGTATTTCAGGATTGTTTCATGAGCTCAGTGCTCTGGGAGCCGTAAGTGCTCAGTATGGTCAGAAGAGTAGGAGGACGTTGAAAAAGTTGCACATAGCTTACATTTTGTTAAGGTGTAAAAGAACAAAAGTCACCTTTTAAATGTTCTTCGGTTTGCAAAGTACCTGACACTGCACCGCATATAAAGATTATATGGAAATACAAATCAAAAAGATTATATGGTTATAGGGGAATGAATATACAGTGTGTGGTTTTGAACAACTATATGATCAAAAGCTATATCCTACTTTTTTATGCTACTTTTTGATAGTTGCATTAACTTTCTTTGTTTCCCCCTAGCTTTATTGAGATATAACTAACACATAACATTGTGTATGCTTAAGTTACACAATGTGTTGATTTGATCCACTTATATTTGTGAAATTATCACCACCATAATGTTAGCTAACACTTCCATCATGTCACATAAATGTCATTTCTTTTTTGTGGTTAGAACCTTTAGGATCTACTATTTTAGACATTTTCAATTATATAACACAGTATTTTTAACTAGAATCATCATGCTGTACATTAGATCTCAAGAATGTATTCATCCTGTGCTGTTCTTTTCTCCACATCCTCGCCAATACTTGTTATCTCTTGTATTTTTGATGATAGCCTTTCTAACAGGTATGACGTGATATCTGAGCGTTCTTATTTGCTGCATGAACTTTTTTTCGGGAAATTATTTCTGAGTCCCTACATGGAATCAAGGGTTTAGCAATCACCATTGTGTGTGTGGAAAGAAGTTAAAGGAGAGAATGACCAATGTCACCTAACCTTGCTTCCTAAAACCCTAACACAGTGTTGGATTCTTAACTGATGCTCAGAAAGCTTAAATGAATGAATAAAGTTTCTTTCCTTAATGTTCATGGAAATATTAGGAAAACAAATCCTTGATCAGCATTGCTTCTATAAATGGGACAACAGTGTACTCCTTCTAACCAGTTAGCATCACCTCATCAAAGTGGATTCTTAAAACTTTCCAAAAAAAGACCTGGTCCCAAGATTCACCTGGCAGCAGTCATTCTCCAAAACCTTTTCAAAGGCGGTAATAATTCACTGCAGAAGGCACCTGAGAAAGCAAACCGGGGACCCTGTATGGTTCTCCCCGAGTTCTCAGTGCAGCATCAGCCTAACTAAGCTGACCTCAGAAGCATGCTGGGCAGGGTTTTCTGGTGCTCCCAGCGGGTTTGGTCTCAGAGACACAGCTATTGTGATCAAAGTTCACATGGGATCAGAGACAAACAGTTTGAAACATAACACTAAAAGATTGGTTGTGGCTTCCAGTTATTTTGAATGAATCTCCTTTGTTGGGATAAAGAGTTGGGAAGCCAACGGTAGATCATAAGAGGAAGAGAGGCAGGGCTCTGAGAGAGAAAAGTTTTCCGTGAGAGGCTGGGGCAGGTAGGGTTATGCTGTAGTGTGGGTATCTCTCATCTCCTGAAATTCCCCTAAGTCGGGAATCCATCTTTTTACTGATATCCCTTTGCATTAGGTCTCGAGCTCTGAGGGCACTCTAAATGACAATTGCCTTTGCCTCACGTAAAAGGCAGAAGAAGGCCGAAGTTTAGAGCATATAGTGGCCCAACTAGTTTGAAAATGTACTGTTCTAATTGTGGAACTTTATGTAGTGGCCAGTGGTTATAATTATTTCATAGCTAAAGCACGGTACAGTTGATTGAAAGTCTTACTCTCTGAGGAAGATTTTTCAGTTTTTTATTCCCCAGGGGCTTATCAACATAAAGAGATTAGTGGTTTTATGGTTATCTTTTATTTGAAGGAAATGTTAATAAAGTAACTGACACATTGAAATGATTCCTCAAAGAAACCCATTCTCCCAGAACTAGAAAAAGAATCTCCTTCATTTTGCGGTGGGATATTTGCTAAATGTGCAGAGTTAAAAGCAGAAATGAGGTTCGGTTTCCAAGTTCATGCACCTGCCTAGTGACTACAGCAGTTCATTCCCTGCCCGGTGACTGTGGCAGTCACCCCAGCCCGCCTACCCAATATCCAGTCTCCTTTCTTGCTAAGAGACCCCAGGCTGCGTTTAAGTGACAACAAGTAAAAACTACATTTCCCAGCATCCTTTGCAGCCAGATTGGGGCAATGAAGTGCCAGCCGCAGTCCACAGCATGAGGCTTCAAGAAATGTTGCCGTGTGTCTTCTTGCCCTTCCTGCTTTCTCCTTTTTTTTTTTTTCTGTCTGAAATATGAATATGAGAGCTGCAGTTGCAGCAGCCATCCTGTCTGAGCGAAAAATGTGGCCATATACTAAGGATGGGAAAGCACAAAGCTAGGCAGATCTGGAACAGAATAATAGAGTGGATCCTTCCTCGAACCTTTGATTTGTCTACTTGACAAAAATAAAATAAAATAAAGTAAAATAAAATAAAATAAACCCCTCATTTGTTTAAGTACTCAGGTTTCTCCTTACTTGAACAAATATTCCAACTGAAAGAATGTCCCACTGTAATTCTTCAGTAAATCAGAAAGACCAGAAAAACATTTTCTATCCATTATTTCTATCAGCTCTGTTCTTAGAGTTGGCTGTTTGGAATAGAACACCATCTGCCTGGGATAGTCCCTGGCTCATTGATGAGGTCCCCATCCTTCCGCTGTATGCTTTTCCATTTTGTTCCACCCATTCCCAACCAAAAGCAAATTCTTACCCAGTAGCCTGAGCATCCACAACTTTGTTGTGATGTTTATTTTATGTTCCATAAAATCAGCGTGATTTCTCCTCTAGATTCAACCCTGGAGGACTTTGTCTTTATCGCTTTGTACTTCCTGCAAAACATTATGACCTATCTTGAATGAACATCAGAGTTACATCTCACAAATTGCCCAACCACTGCCCCAAACAAGGGATTTTCTGCATCGGTTCAGAAGCAATACTCTCTGATAGTTATCTGACACAGTGTGGTATCTTTCCGGTTATGGAGAACACTTCCCTGCCACTGAATTTTGCCATGCGTCTTTAACTTTTCTGTTATCACCTAACCAGGCTTTATTGAAAAGGGTCAACATAAAAAAAAAAATTACATCAGGTAACAGTATAAAAAAGAGAACACTTAGCTAAGATCTTCAATAATGGTAAGGTAATTTATTAAAATGTCAGTGTGGCTGTGGTTTGTTTATCCCTTCATGCCTCTCTCCCCAGCACGAGTCTCCTTCTCCTGAGATTTGAGGGTTTAGACCTATAGAAAGTAGAAGTGTCCTATTCCTACCTTACTACTCTACTCTTCTCCATTCCTTGACTTCCCATGAAATGTTAGAGGTATCTCCTGTCTATCATAGCAGCTTAAATGAATTCAGATTAGGCAACGGAGAAAGGATTTGGCTTTGGAAGGCCTCCAAGAGAGAGATTTCCTAACAGATGAGATAGAGGGGGTCGTATTTCTCCTGTGAGTAGTCTGTGGAGTTAGTTGGGGGGGGACCTCAGAGTTGGCCATGTGGTGCCTTCTAGAAAGGGTGCCCCTGAAGGCACAGACACCCCAGCTTCACCAGGGACTCCAGAGCCAAGCATGGCAATAAACAGTAAAGTCCCCAGACCTGAAGATGCTACAGAAATGTTAGATAATGGTTAGAATTTGTACTTGTAACTGGGGCTTCTTCTCAGCACCTCTGAATCTAGAAGGATACCAGAACTGTCCACGACGGGGATGTGGTTCCAGAAAAAGAACCTCTGACGATGACTATGGTTTCAGTTGCCAATAGTCCAATGGCTGAATTCAAATTGAAGTTGACTTAAACAAAGGAGGAATGTGACCATTCCTCTCCTCCTGACTTCCTCTCCAAGATTTTCACCTATAACATTGTTTCTAGAGGGAAAGGAAGGATCTGCAAACAGAAATCTCATAATCCTGCCGCAAAGTTTCCTCTAACCCTGACACCTTTCGAGTTCTATTTGTGCCTGTGTATCTTAGCAGTTGAATGGGGATCATTGTGACATCATTCAGAGTCTGGATTGGTTAACAACAATTAGGTAACCCTTTGCTGATAGAAAGTACTCTTTTGATCTTTAAAATAAGCTTGAGTATTTTGGTATATGCTGCATTACACGTGAGTGATACCGCTTCTCATTAGAGCACTGCCGGTATTACTGTCTGAGGGCTCAGAGCCCCTGCCTTCATTCTGGCGATTCTGAAATTCTGAAACTGAAACAGCTAGCTGAAATAAACAATCCAGATTAACAAACGTGCATTTATCGAAGCCGGCAATGCAGGGTATAGCAGCAATAGCGATAAAATAAATCCCGAGATAGCGGGAACCTGTGTCTTCTACTGAGATTACAAGCCAACTACCAAGATGGGAAACACATATATTTGTCCTAAATAATTATTTTATTAAGATTATAATTAAGAAACTTGAGGTGGAGGGAAAAGGGAAAATGAAAAAAAAAAACTGACTGTCCCACCTACAAATAATTTTTTAAAATGACTTGAACTAGGGGTGCCTGGGTGACTCAGCTGATTGAGTGGCTAACACTTGATTTCTGCTCAGGTCATGATGTCAGGGTCCTGGGATCGAGCCCTACGGTGGGCTCTGCACTCCGTGAGAAGTCTGCTTGAAAATTCTCTCTCTCTCTCCCTCTGCCTCTGCAGCTCCCTGCCAGCTCCCTCTCTCTCTCAAATAAATAAAACTTTAAAACTAATAATAATAATAAATGAATACATAAAAATGACTTGAACTAAATGCATTAAAACAGAGCAATCTTCAATTTATGCAAAGCAAGCTGATTGAATTTGTTATCACCTCCACTATGGATGATAGGATAGAGAATGGGAGGAAGAAAATCATGCCCTTGAATCAGGTTCATAGCCCTTATAGAGCTGAATGTGTTTTGAAGGCAGTGTATGTGTATGAGGGTATAATTGCAACCAAGAAGGGCGGTTCTCTTTAACTCAAAATCATTTCCAGCATATGATATTTTATTTTGAGTGTTGTCATTAATAATTAAATTCACTGAACAGAAATGAAATTTGATTTGGAACAAGCACTCCTTTTTGGCTTCCTGGTAAACACTGCATTTGGTTTGTTTGCTGCCGGGCTGGGAACATTGGCTTGTTTGGTCTCAAGGCTGGGACTCGCCCAACACCAACCTCCCCCAGCTGCCCACTGGAAATAGTTACCACTATTCTTACAATCCCAAGTGGCTGCTGACAGGGATATTTTAACTACAGAAACTAATACAGGGATTAAAAAACATGAAAACCCTCACAAAGATGACTACATTTTTGAGGACTTCTGGAATTTCCCCTGGCAACTTGTACAAATCATGACCTGCATTTCCTGGGTGAGAGTTCAAGAAGACACATGGCAAAAAGCCTGGTTAAATCATGTCATTTGAAACTGGTTCGTGGACAGTTTTTCCTTTAGAGCCAAACCTGTTTCATCACTAGAATAAAAATCTCAGCACCGTGAGTAAGATAAACTAAAAGATGGTGTTTATCAGGAAGGAGATAGAATGTTAGCTTTGGGGAATCTAATAAAAATTGGGAGAATTTAAAATGGCGCTGTGGCTTGACTTGAGACCAGAACCAGAGGTTATGGTAGAGAGGACTAGAGACAAACATGAAGGGTTTCAAGTGGAAAGAAACACCTAGAAGCTAAGGTAAAAGAAGGCTGAAAATATCCTTAGTAGGTGAATAATTCCTTTAGTAAGGATGCTCTTGGAAATAGTGTTGTAAATTTTTCAGTGTTCCCACTTCAGAACGTAACACCCCTCAAAGCCTATATATATCCTCAGAATTTTATTTTTTTACTAGGTCTCAGGGGAGACAGAAATAGTATGCTGATCAGAGGTGGGAGCTTTATATACGACACTTCAGCAAAGAGGATTATGCCCAACAGTTAAGCTAATTAATGGGTGTTGGGAAGGGTGGGAGTGCCAGGGACGCAGGGTGGAAGGAGGGACAACAGCGAAGAAAACAGTAGGAGAAGCGAAGTCATGTGGGGCGACTGCTCCTGTGCTCCTGGGTAGGGGACTGTCTTATATGCTATTGTTCCTGTGTCTCTAACGTAATCACTCGAGTTGATGATTAAACGTACGTGAATTACTCTCTTTTACTATTAAAGGGAGCTCTAAGTTACTCCATTTTGTCAGCCACATCAAAGACAGGAAAACACAGAAAGATAGGAAAACAGAAAGATGCCCAAGGTAATGTCTCAGCTGAGCATTCATCCGGGGCGGAAGGAAAGTTGCAAGAATTTGGGCTGGGCAAGGGCAAAGTGGAGATTTGTCCTAGAGCAACCACTTTAACATCTCCTACTGCCTGCCAACTTCTATTAACCTCCTATTCTTGCTACATACAGCCGACTTCCTATGGGATATTTTATTTACCCCCATCAAGTTACTTTCTTTTGGTAAATTGTTAAATAACTCCTTGCCTGCCCCCTCTTTCCAAATTCTTAGAACTTAATTTGATTAAATGAATCTAGTGATAGGGAATGACTTCAAATCCCCAAATGTGATAAACATCTAAATTTCAGTTGGTATCTTTCTATCCCAACTTCTGCGCTTTGTGGAAGAGTTTGCAAATCCACATGGAAAAAGTCTCACCATGTAAGTAATAAACAGAGCATCATGAAACGAACAGAACATGAAACCATTCATTTCTGAGGTACCACTTCCATTTGGGCTTTTAATATCTTTCTTTGAATCTAATGCTTTCTTGTGGGGGGGAAATTCAATGTGCTATTCTTTGCCTCAAAGGTATTTTGTTGGTTGGATGAGGGTTTTTTCCTTGAAACATGTTTTCACCCTTCTGGCTTTTTATAGTATTATGAGAACAATGACCTCATTCTCTCCAGTTGATAATAAGGCATACTTTTTATAACTTGAAAAGGCATCTGCTTATTGATATGGGAGTTAAAATTAACTATAACGTAAGAGTTAGCCATTGCATGCCTCGCCTTATCTTGCGGAACAAAATAAATAGGATGGAAAACACGTGAAGCTTGTGTTGATTTAAGTCTTTGTGAATGATAATCTGTGCGCTGGTAGAGAGACATTTATCTTCTTTTTGTGTTTTAGTTCACAGCTGAAAAATTAAACAAAGTACCCAGTACTGTTGAAAATATCCCTTTCTACATAAGACGAAAATGGGGAGAATATAAAAGTCCTATAATGCAGAGGTCACATTTAATTCACAATCATAACATTTGACAGGTTAACAAGAATGTGAACACTGATAAGCTAATCCTTCTCTCTGGAGGTGATACATCCCACCTGGGTCTGGACTCTATCACATTGTCTGTGGGACTTTATTCTACTTAGAAACCACAAAAATACCATTAAAACTGATTGGAGTTTCAATCCTAAGCAAGAAGAAAGATGATAAATGAATTTAAGGAGTCTAGTGAGATAAGAAACCTGAAAACTGAATAATTGTAATAATTTTATGGAATGGCACTAATATTTCTGAACTAATCTGTGAAATCACTTAATCTTCAATGGATGAGAAAGCCGTGCATTTAACATGAGGTCTCTAGTTTAAGAGTAGTCAAACCTGCTGGGATGGTGGGTTGCAAATAGTGATCAATTCCAGACTGAAATGAGGCTATGACTGTGCATAGTATCTATTCACTTATCTGGTCTTCCTCAGTGAATTAAAGTATCCTTACAGGACTGCTTATTATTTTTAACGCCTCAGTATTCAGCACATTACCTGGCACACATGGGTACATGATAAAGGCTTATTGTTATTCAGACTATACAGATGGCTGAAAGAAGGCAGATCCTACAAGCCTTAACCTAGCCCAGTGTCCTTTGTAAATTTTTTAATACCATGCTCATCCTGTCGTAAAAATGCAAATACCATGTGGAGGGATTATGAGTTTAGTCTAATCGGCATTGCACACATGAGGATAACAGATCATTTAAGCTATTTGAGAGCTTTGCACCACCCTCTCCTTGTCCCATCTCACCCCTGCACTGGTGTGCAGGGCATTGGGCCTGGTGGGGATGAGGGTGTACGAAGGCTGACCCGACCCGTACCCGACCATTGAGCCGGGTGAGCGGAAAGAATCCACAGGGCTTTAAAGGGTAGGGGGGGACCAAAGCTAAATTTCACCAGCTTTCCAACTGTAATTATGGCCAGGCTTCATCACTGACCCAGAAGGTGGCAGGTGTATGTAAGAAGGCAAGCCACCCCCTCACTACAAAGGGGACCAGGGATGAGGACAGAGGAAGAAGTGCCAGAGTCCCCAAGCCTTACCTCGGAGCCAACATAATCCCATACCATGGAACATTCATTCAAGAAATACTTTTTCTTGCATATGATGTGCGAGTGCTGTCTGGGCCTTGCTGGGCGTTTTCCAAAAATGAATCACAGCAGCTGCTCTGCTACCTTCGGGGCTCAAAGAACTTAGTAAGCGAGGCCGGAGCTCCACGCGAACACAGCCACAGCAAGGCCCGCAGGGAGGTGGGCCACGTGAGGGGTCGCGGTGAACCTTCTGTTGAAGAGAGGAAGACCCCTTAGAAAGCTCTCCCACCGTGATGTGAGCCCAACATCTGGGGGCCCCCCAGAGCTCTCTTCACAGTAGCCCCAGAAAGGCAGTATTGCTCAAGGTCAAACTTACCATGTCACTCTCCTGCCTAAAACCTCCCAGTGCCCATTCTTCATAGCTTCTTGGATAAATTAAACTCTGTACATGGCCTAGAGGGCTTGAGGCTCTGCCTAATCTGGCCTCTTCGACCTAATTGTTGTCACTGCTCACTTCTGTTATGTTGCAGATGCACTATAATTCCTCTCCCCCCTACTCTCCCTCTCTCTCTCTGTCTCTGTCTTTGTGTGTGTCTCTCTGTCTCCTTCTGTTCTCTCTCTCTCTCTCTCTCTCTCACACACACACACACACACACAGAGTTTTCTATTCCATTTGTATAGTATGTCTGAAAATTATGTTCCTCTCTATCCTCTCTACCCAACGAATCCCCATGGTTTCATCTTCTCCCCTCTGCCACTGCTACCCTATTCAGGCCATCCGCTGTCGTCTCTCATCTGGACTATGGCTATCATTGCCCTGCTTCCAGGTGCTTCTTCCCTGTTATCAAGAATCTACAGAGCAGGCAGCGTCCTTTATAAAATATAAATCAGGTCTCTTTTCACTTATTTAATTAAAATCCTGCAATAATGAAAGCCAGATTCCTCTCCATGCCATCTAAGGCACTGCGTTTGCTGCCTTTTCTCTGTTTCTCCAGCCTCGTTACATGAATCACCGTTTTCCTCCAACTCTCTGCTCGGCCGCACTTGTCTTCTCTTGGTTCCTCAGGGACTCTGAACGCCCTCTGATCTCAAGGACCCAGACACATCCCATCTGCCCAGAACATTCTCCTTCCAGATGTCCTCGGGGATTTTCTAGTCACTGAGGTCTCAGCATAAATGTCAACTCCTTAGAGAGGACTTTTCTAACCAGCCAAAACCAAGTACTATAGCAGTCTTTCAGTTATGGTCTTATCGCATGGCCCTCTTTATTATCTTCATGATACTCCGCACTATCTGAAATTGACTATAGATTTGGGTACTTGTTTGTTTACTTGTCTCTCTTCCCCCGCACTGGAATGCAAGCTCCCCAAGATAAGGAACTATGGCAGCCTTGTTTATCCAGTGTGTAT
The DNA here is from genome assembly GCF_002288905.1 of Enhydra lutris kenyoni. Taxonomy (NCBI): domain Eukaryota; kingdom Metazoa; phylum Chordata; class Mammalia; order Carnivora; family Mustelidae; genus Enhydra; species Enhydra lutris. Next base: position 16,267,893 of record NW_019154095.1, on the reverse strand, counting down.
TATGTGACTGGTGATTTATATCCAACAACTCTTCCCTGAATTAATAAGTGGGTCTTCTTTCTCTCACTCTTTTCAGTCTTCATTTGCTCATTTTTTGGTGTGTGTAATTCTATTTCATAGCACACTCACAGTAGAAGGTTTCCCAGAACATACAGGTGCTTACAGAATTCCCTTTTATTTATGGACCACCTTCAAGCAACCTCCAAAGTTAAATAGAAAAAAAAAGTTAATAAATAATGGAAGAATCTTTAGCATATGGTTAAAATTGTAAAAATTCAGTATCACTTTTACCTACCATTCCTCTCTCTGACTGACTCATAGGATTTGTGTCTTTACCTGTGCATTATTTCTGTAAGGACCTATTTAGCCAGAGCAGCTCCATCCTGTCCCTACCCCTCTACCCTCTTCAGGGAACTTACTTAAAAACAAGTCCCGGAAACCAGAAACCAGTCCCAGGTAACAAAGCCCAAATACAAGGGTGGGTCAGGCCAGGTGGAGGTATTCAATCAGTGGGGGCGCATGCTGTCTCCCTAGCTACCAAGGAGTATGGGCCCTGCCCTTTGGGTGCCCTTTGGGCGCCAATTCTGACCAAGGTGATAGGCTAGTTCAAATATCTACTATAAGGTAAACTGTAATCCAATTGGTCACTTATGTGTGACCTAGCAGGACTGTGCAGCTTTCTCTGTGTGTTACAATCTCATTGGCCACCTGTGTGTGGCCAGGCCCAACCACATGGCCTTTGCTCTATAAAAGTTAGTCTGTGAGGCAGGGAGGGGTTGCCCTCTCTGTAAGGGGCAGCCTCGACCGGTCTGTTTGACGGTTGGTTTGATTCTTGATGCTTGGCACAAAATAAAGCTTTGCTTGACCTTTGCTTTGTCTCAGTCTCGCTCCTTTGACCATGGACCCATTACTGGGGGACCCAACATTTCTAAGCATCTGTTCTTGGAAATACTAACATCTTAGGTTTTGTTCATGGTCCACACTCCTTGCTTCAAGTTCTTATCCTCTCTCCTATAGCTTTTCATTTGTTCCCCATCTTTTAATGATCACGTATTATGCACCAGGCACCAAGAATACAAACATGACTCAAAAAGGGTCCCTGGCTTCAGGAAGCTTACAGTCTCCTAGAGAGGACTGATCTGTAAACCAACCAGAGCAAAATACATGAAAGGGTCTAGAATACAGGAATGTGCAGGAAATAGCAGTGTCTAAATAAGAGAAAGTGGCTGATTTTCCATGGTGGGTCGTGTGATGGGGCTGTGGAAGGGGGAGGGGTTCAGGACAGGCTTTACAGAGGTGGAATAGAGTGGTGTTGCAGAGGAGAAACAGAAATTCCTAGCAAGGAAGCCAGGTCAAAAAAGGTTGGAGTTATAAAATACTCCAGCGCATTGAGGCACTGCACAGAGCTCAGCAAGCGTAGGACAAGAGGGGGTTGGATTAAGAGATGAGAAGAGGGAGGCAGGGATGGAGCAGAGCCTTCAGAGGATGAACTATGCTCTGCTGAAATATTTGAGTCTTACCCAGGGAAGAAACGGCCATGAAGGTGTTTATTTTATACCCTAAGGAACTCTAAGAAAGCCACAGTCCACTTGCAGAATGAATTTAATTTCTTCAGTCTTTTTGACTGAAGTAAGTCCTAGTAAGTCTAATACTGTATTTTTTAAAAACTTGATAGAAACCTCCTGACAGACAATAAAATCAGCCAAGATGGTTGTGGTGATTATTCTTTGGTTCATAATTTCCTCCATTTTTTCTCCTGTCATTGTTTTCCACTCTTCTTTTGGGTTCCCCAAAGCTAATACCAATAATGATAAACTGTTAAAGGCTTGAGAGGAACTAATCAATAATTAGTACTTTAGAGGTATTATTGGAGACTGCTATAAATATCTAGACTTTTCTTGATGTTCTTGGCCTCTTTTGCTGTAAAAAATAGACAAAGTGGGGCTCTGTCATTTAAGTGTCTGCGTTTGGCTCGGGTCGTGATCCCAGGGTCCTGGGATGGAGCCCTGCATCGGACTCCTCCCTCTCCCTGCCTCTCCCCCTATTTCTGTGTGCTCTCTGACAAATAAATGAAATCTTAAACATTAAGAAAAAAAAAGAAATAAAGTTATCACATCTTTTATTATACCTGTTGGATTTCCTCCAGTTCTTAGAGTAAATTCATGAAGCTAATTAATTCATTAGGTAAAAATTTGTTCAGGGGCGCCTGCGTGGCTTACTCGGTTGAGGGGCTGACTCTTGGTTTCCCCTCAGGTCATGGTCTTGGGGGTCCTGGGATCAAGCCCCATGTGAGGCTCTGCGCTCAGCGAGGAGTCTGCTTGAGGATTCTCTCTCTCCCTTTCCCCCCAACTCCCATGGACATACATATACTTGCTCTTTTTCTCTCTAAAATAAGTAAATCTTTAAAAAATTGTGCTCAGATTTCTGTTTAAAGTAGACTTTGTTGTTATTACAGGGTAGGTTATGTGGGCTTCTTTAAAATGTTTTTTGTCCTCTTCCTTATGGCATGCTTTGAAGCACTGACTTGCCTAAGAGACTGGTTACCGTGTTTGCAGCAACCCCAGCAAAAAGGCAATTTATGGATCCGGTGGAAAGGAAATGTGTCAAATGGCAATCTGCAACAGCCAACAAATGCAAAGTGCCTGATTTTACCATAGCATTTTCATTTCTGCTGCATAAGGGAGAATTATGTGTGTTGGGGGGGAGGGGGGTGAGACTAGGAAATATAAAAAGCAGTAAAAAAAAAAAAGAGTATTTTAATCTATGATGCTAGGGAAAAAAAGTGGCTAGAGGGGTTTTGACACTAGTGAAAATCCTGAGATTTACAAAACGACAAGGGTTTTAGCTGTAAGTAAGATGATGGAGTGATTAAAAGGGAGAGGTGGGAGGAACAGAGAAGTAACTTGTCATGTGTGTCTTCTACAAGCCAGGCAGTGACCTAGGCATATTAATTCATAATCCTATCTATTCCTGGCCCCAATTTTGAATCATCGTCAGATGGTATTGTTGGGATTTTTACCTAGGAGGAAGTAAGACTCAATGGCCACATAGGTGAGTGGGAATGGGATTAGAATCGTGCCTGGTCCTGAAGCCCACCATCTTTCTCCTTCATAAACAACACTGTTTCTCATTCTGCTCTAGGAACATTCTGGTTACGATGCATGGTTTAAAATCAGACGTGGGACTAAAAGGAAGGAATGTAAGGGGCGCCTGGGTGGTTCAGTTGCCAAGCGTGTGCCTTCGGCTCAGGTCATGATCCCAGGGTGTTGGGATCGAACCCTACGTCGGGCTCCCTGCTCAGCGGGGAGCCTGCTTCTCCCTCTCTCACTCTCCCTGCTTGTGTTCCCTCTCTCGCTGTGTCTCTCTCGGTCAAATAAATAAAATCTTTAAAAAAAAAAAAAAAAAGAAAGGAATGTAAGAAATGCACTGACAGGTATCCTAGCATTTGCTTGCATTTTGTACTTTTTAATGAGCAGCTCAATCTACATGGAAGTGTAGTGTTATAATCTAGAGCATAGATTTACATTTGACTGAGGTTGATTGAGTGCCAACTAAGATATGCTGAAAATCTCACAGGCAGAGTTTTCATTAAAACAGAGCGATTCGGGGTGCCTGGGTGGCTCAGTGGGTTAAAGCCTCTGCCTTCGGCTCAGGTCATGATCCCAGGGTCCTGGGATCAAGCCCCTCATCGGGCTCTCTGCTCAGTGGGAGCCAGCTTCCCCCTGCCCCCATCTCTGCCTGCCTCTCTGCCTACTTGTGATCTCTCTCTGTCAAATAAATAAATAAAATCTTTTTAAAAAAATAAAATAAAACAGAGCAATTCGTTCCATGAACCCCCAACCAAGGCAGTGCCTTACCGTCCTCTGACAGCCGGCCATAGTTTACGTCCAGGGACTAAAGGAAAATGGCATCTTGATGCTGAACTCATACCTCAGATGTCCATTAGAGCAGCAAACTGCCGCTTCAGCAGATGAGACCGTGCAGGTGCAGGAGAGCTTCTAGGGGCCCTGAGACCAGTGGGGGGTGTAGCGTGTGCACCCACAGCAGCTCGGACTCCCCGTGCAGACCCTCCTCCCTGTCCTGCTTTGATTCCTGATGACTCTTCAGTGTTTGCGGTTTCCGAAGAGAAGCAGGCCTCTCCGGGTGTGCTTTCAGAAAGTGCTTTCCCAAATGGTTTGCTTTTCAGGGGGAAAGTTGTTACCAGATCAATGTGCTTAAGGAAATGAAAAGCCTTTGATTAGCAGCCAAGAAGCCTCCTAATGAAATGACATTTCCCTCCAGGGATTTCAAGTGCTAAATAAAATCTAGTGCTCTCTGCGTAGAGGGCTTATCTTAGTTTTGTGCTTTTCCGAGGTGCACTTCATAAACACAGCTACACCCAGCCAGATGGATGTGCGCGTCCGCATTAAGCATTGAGGTAAAAGCTTTATCGGCCTCCCGCACCTGGGTTGCATAGCTCAAGGAAGATGACCAAATCCACATCCCTGAATGAACTCCACAGAAGCATTGGGCCCCCAGAGAGGGAGCCCCGTACTTGTTAGTCTGAAAACACCATGATCTCCAAAAATCCTGAAGAGAATGTGGGACTTTATTGTGAGGAAAAACTAAGTGGTTAATTCTTGGTGAAACAGATCCTCTCCGGTGATTTTTGCAGAGGGGACCAACTGTTAGACTATGGCCTTTATTATGTCAGCATTTAAATGGGTATTGTAAAGCTATAAAGAGATTATAGTCTTTATGGTGTCTTCATATAAATGTATGTGCAGAAAAGACTAATTTTAAGTATGAGAAATCCACAAGTAGCACAGGGTTTGAAACTAGTAGGAAACATTCTAACGTTATGGGAGAGTTTCATGGCACCAATGGGAAGTGTGCATTTGGGATCAGAGAACTAGCAATTTCTCCCTCTCTTTCTTTCTCATTTCTGCTTCTCCCTTTCTCTCTGAGTGGCTTCATTATTCCTCTTTCTGCGTGGGTAGGATTTCTCTAGCCACGACAAGAATTTCTAGTTGTACATCTCTCTCATCAAGAGAATCTGTTTGGGAATAGAATCTTTGAGCTCCAAGTTTAGATTCATAATAGACTCACTTTATTTTACTAAAACACAGTGATATGTTCCAGAACATCTCTTAACACCATCTCTTCATATTAACATCTCTTAAGAGATTGTCATTCTTAACAGTCGACCATAGTTTACCTCAAGTGACAAGAAAAATAAAGTGTTTTAACCCCAAATTAGTATCCCAGATGTAAATGACAACAGCAATGCCTAGCTTGGGGCAGCTGCCATTTCCTGAAACAGTTGGCTGTAGGCAGGGGGTCTGGCTCAGGGTGGCATGAGCAGCTTTGATATTATAACAATATTTGGGGGGTGGGGACATAGACATTACCCCACCCAAAAAAGATGAGGCAAAGAAAATTCCATTATGTCCCCCTCAGTGACCTTCTAGAATTAAAGAGATTTCAAATTAAGATGGAACCATTGCATTTTGCAGCTAAACTTCAAAACAAAAAATTACTGCCACTGATGTTTTTCATATTCCCTATTAATCTGTCTCTACCTAGAATATCCTCACACCCTTGATGACCAACAAAAACCTAAAAGTAAGCTTTGCGCGGTGGCAGTATCATAGCCAATGAGGTTTATCCAAGGCGCAATTATTGCTAATTGAAAACCTAAAAGTAATGTCTCAATAATATATCTCTATTTCATTTTTTTCACCTATTTGGTGCTTACCGAAAGGCTTACCAGAAGTCCTGACACATGTCAATTATGCCTCAACTGATAATAAAGTCAGTGAGCATAAGAAAAAAAATCCTAGACACAAACCAGACTCCATAGTCTTGACTTCACCTTGGAAAATACAAAAATGATTTTCCTTACATTTCCTTCTTAGACCTTGTTCAGGGTGCCTAGGTGTCAGCCCCATCAAAAAGAAACTTTCTAGTACACTCTCCAGTTTCTACTGCTTGTCCGATGGCATAATACTATACGCATATGCGTAAAAGAGTCTTTGAGAACTTACAAATATAATATAGAGAAAGAAATTCTGACACTTGTTTTATATCTCACAGAAGAAAATTAAACTTGCACATTTCTCCCCCAAAGTGGACAGGAGATATATCTCGTTAAGTATCCCTCTTATTCTTTTCCCTTTACAACTAGAAGAAAGAAAGATTATACAGCTGCCATAGTGTATCGCTATTTGGGCAGCTCTCCCATGCACCCCCCACCACACACATTTGGGATGTGGTAGGAATCCTATATGTGAACTAAAAGAAGTCAAGATCATGCCTCAAAGAATACCAAGGTAACAAATTTTCTGGTTCTACATTATATATTTGGGAAAAGGATATATACTTCATCTTATAAGACTTTGGAAAAGTGATTTTATTTCTTTTAGCTTCAATTTCTTCATCCATAAAATCAGCTTCATAGGGGTGCCTGCATGGCTCAGTCGGTGAAGCAGTGGACTCTTTGATTTCTGTTCAGGTTATGATCTCAGAATCATGAAATCAAGGCCTGTGTCAGGTTCTTCCCTGAGCGTGGAGCCTGCTTAAGATTCTCTCTCTCTCTCTCTCTCTCTCTGTTGTTCCCTCTGTGCTCCTCCCCCCACCTGCATAGAGCTCTCTCTTTCTCCTAAAAAAAAAAAAAAAAAAAAGAAAGAAAGAACCATCTAACACTAGCCTTCCTGGACAGTTGTGATGGCTACTATTATTTTTGCAAAACTCCAAGCATCTATGAAGTATCATTTCCCTCCCTGTGCTCTTCAAGTTCAGGTTGATACTCAGGTGGGAAGCGAGGCTCAGGGTCCCCACATGCACACTTATGGGAAGGAGCTACAGTTTATGTGTGCACACCACTCATCAGTGTGTGTCTTTGGCAGTTTTTTCCCACCAACCTACTCCCATCACTTACCTTTAGAGTATGGAGACCTTCACGATCCCCAAGGACCCATGGCAGGGATACAGGGTAGGGAGCCTCTACATAACCAAGAGATCATACAGATCACAGCTTCCTGGAGGAGTGATTTGCTTGGTGGTGAATAGTTTAATGCACCTTTTTTATATTAATACAAATAATAAAGGAAGACCAGCAGGATATTATGTGCTAGTGGGAGACTGCTTCCAACTTTTCCCAGACACCCAGGATTTGAGTCCACTTGTCTCTGCGTTTAGGGTTTTGGATGGATTTGAGAAGCAGTCAGAATGGAATACCCAAAAAAGCTGTGAGCAAAGTAATGTACCATGGAGATTAGAGTCTGATAACCTACACTCAGTCTGAACTGCAACTCAGATATGGAGATCCATTTCTTTTTTCAAGACTTGCTGACATTCAAGGAAATCCCTTGAAACTTACAGAAATATGGGGCACCTGGGTGGCTCAGTTGGTTAAGCATCTGCCTTTGGCTCAGGTCATGATCCCAGAGTCCTGGGTTGGAACCCCAGGACTGCTCAGCAGGGAGCCTACATCTCCCTCCCCCTCTGCCTGCCGCTCGCCCTGCCTGTGCTCACTCTCTCTCTCTCCCTTTCAAATAAATAAGTAAAATATTAAAAAAAAAAGAAGAAACTTACAGAAGTAACGAAACCAAGGAACATCCTACAAAAACAACTAGCTGACTTGAGTTTTCTAGAGTAGACCCAGATTAAAATATTTGCACCTATTTTCCCCACAAATATAATTGTGCTTGTTAGAGATGTACTTCCACTTTTTGGCTGGATGTCAATTTCACAACTTTGGTCACTTTCTATCTGTGAAAGATGGCTACAATCCTCAGTTAATACAGAATAGTACCCAGCTCTGTAAACAACAGTTTGGAACCAAAAGGTGATAAAGAGGTCTATGGACATACAGCAATAAGCCTAAAGCCCTAGTTCCTAACCTATCTTCTGTTCCAACCTGCCTGAGTGATAGGACATGGTGAAGAGTAACTTAGAAACAATGGCTTTATAAGAGGGCATATCAGGATGCAAGGAATGGGAGTAGAATTTATAGTTCTACAAAGTGTACAGAGGATGTTTACGGGGACCTGTTGCCTGGAGCAGCATTGAGTACATGGGTTTTGCAGTAAATTTACCAAAAGCTTTGAATTATAGTACACTAAAAGGGTTTACTCACTTCACAAAGGATTATTTCCTGATGTAAGCAGGCTCTACATTATGTGAGGGTCTCGGTTACACACTCAAAAGTTTTTCTCTACATTCTTCCACGGGATGTTATTTTATTTTTATTTTTATTTATTATTTTTAAAGATAAATTAATTTATTTGACAGACAGAGATCACAAGTAGGCAGAGAGGCAGGCAGAGAGAGAGGAGGAAGCAGGCTCCCCTCTGAGCAGAGAGCCCGATGCGGGGCTCGATCCCAGGACCCTGAGATCATGACCTGAGCCGAAGGCAGAGGCTTTAACCCACTGAGCCACCCAGGCACCACAGGATGTCATTTTAAAAGAGAAAATGACAGTGAGTGTGGATCAGGAAGATCCCATAAGAACAATTGTAAGTTATTACATATTTATAACTCCTTGCTTATTTCTCTTGGGCATGAGGAAGCCTTCTCAGAAAAAAACGACTACTAATTAATTTATCTTTCCTTTGTCATCATATTACTATGTGTCCTGAAAAGAGTATGAGAACATTAAAAAAGAAAACACACATCAGTTTGTAAAAAAAATTATAAATATCAAATCATGATCTTTGTGGTAGTTTAAGGCATATTTCTTCATTTCTGGGAATACACAGGCTTTCTGAGCTTAACAATAGCCACTTTAGGGGCAAAATACGGAAGAAAAGCTGTGCATCTTTTCAGCTCTGAAGAGTTTTTGACAAGGGCTCTAAGTATATCCCAAAGTCACTGAAATTGATGTCAGTCAAATGATGAAAGTGGTATCTTGCAAAATGTGTGGTATCCAGAGATCAGGTATTAGCACAGGTGTTAGCCAGAGCAACTACAGTTTCTCAAAGGAAGGGGGCGGTTTAATCACCCATAAACCAAGGCATGAAGTCCTTTTTCTCATGTACAAGAACAGAGCTAACATTTGGAGAAAACGTTTCCTAAAGCCTGTGAGGCCAGGATATCAAAGAACTGTGTGCTATCGTTTGCGTGAGTTTTTCTGACAACCATGGAGAAATTGTCCTCTTTCCCTCCAGCAACTTTTTCTTTTTCTTTTTTTTTTTTTTTTCATAAAGATGTTAGACTCAACATATGGGATAAGCCAATGGAGCAGAATGTTAAACTTCCTGTAATATCTCGGCATCTCTCAGGATTGCTGTGAGAACCCATGACATGTGGATGGCTAGGGAGTTGTGTGGTTTTCCCAGCTCCGTCATTACCAAGTGTGCAACCCACATGAAAGCCACATTTAGTGGTTCTCCATATTTTAAGAGGAAATGGTGACTCATGCCTGAGAGGCAGGATGAAGAGAAAGGTCTCCTAAGGCATCTCTAATCATATTCTTTTCTGCTCTGCACTTATACTGTGAACAAATTTCATTTCATAACAAACCAGAGACCAAGTCTAAATTAGTATCCACACAATCCTGAAGACTTGAAGGCTTCTACAGTCGCAGTAGTTGTCCACCTGGTTGTGGATCAAAAAGCAATGGAGACACCCTCATGCCATTGAAAACAGATTGTCTTCTCGAACTCCAGTTGTTCGTGTAATTTTAATAACCATGTGCTTGTTTTCTGTTTTCTGGCAATCTAGATCTGCTCTTTATTTCTTTTTTAGTCTCAATAGAAATTAAGTGGTTTTGGCCATCAACATTCCTGCCTGTCTTCTTTCAGTCTCCTGTGAAGAGGACCAGATGGGATAAGGCCTTTTATACTTCTGACACATTCATCGGAATTGAAATGATGGTCTGCAAATGTCCCATCTTCCGAGGAAAAGACCTAGGCCTGCCCCATGGGAGCATGGCATGCTGGGCTACTATCTTACTCTCCAACGAGGGGTGCAGCATCTAAGATTGACTCGAACAGAATAATTGAAGAGACAGAGGGTTAGTTAGGAGGAGAATTTCAGTGTGTATGAATGAAGATTTATCCTTGCATTGGAGCTGACTTGTTTTTCATCAGAATACTACCAGAATATAAAAAAAAAAAAAAAACAAACAAAGGATGAGGGTAGATGGAGATGGAGAGCGGTAAATGACAATTCAGCACAACCCGTCTGAGCCATCAATTCAGAACATCACTTTGAATTCGTGAATTCTTTACTTGTCCACTGAACAGAAATAATGAGGAAAGGCTTTTCCATCAGGGAAAATGCTACTTCAAAATACAATGGGCTGTCTTGTGAAATTTCAAACCAGAATTCACAGTGGCCTTGGTGAAACTCCAGTGGCCCCTTAATATAGTAGGGTCTGGTCTCCAGAATGGCAATGGGATCAACAAGCACGTGCCAAGATTCAAGGACCTTCTGAGACCCCTCATGGGAAAGAGCTGCTCTATCATTCTGACGGATGCAGCGGTGGGCCTTGGACTGAGGAGATAGCTCAGATAGCTCTCTCATGACCAAACAGCATTATCCAAGAGAGTAAAGACCAAGCTTTTCCAGACCAGTCAGTAGCTCAGTCCCTGCAACTCAAGGGTGTCACTATTACTTGCTTCTTTGAAACAACTAAGCCACAGTGGTAAAAGTGTCACAGTAGATCCTCCACTCTAGCTCTACTGGGGTCATGCAACGATCTCCAGCAACTTGAGAATGTTCCGGATACATTATCGATAGGAAGGAAACAAGTAACTGTGCCCAGTGGACTTAATAGTGAGAGAAAAAACTTACAACACTGTGTCAGGAAATGTCCTTTAAAAAGAATACACTTAAATTTATATTTCTAATGTCCTTGGGGCACCTGGGCAGCTCAGTCAGCTAAATGTCCAACTCTTTGTTTCAGCTCAGGTCCTGATCTCATGGTTGGTGAGATCAAGCCCCTCCCTGGGGCTCCATGCTCAGTGGCACGTCTGCTTAAAGATTCTTTCCTCTGCCCCTCCCCCCAACATGTGTGTGTGCATGCTCTCTCTCTGTCTTTCTCAAATAAATAAATCTTTAAAAAATATAGTTATAATATCCTTGTATAAAGGACAATTAAAACTTTGGTTTGATTCTGGACCATGAGACTCTTCATTTCTATGACAATTTTCTTAATTTTTATAAAGTTTATTAGTCATAAATTTGGATCTATTTGAATTTCCCTTTCCATTCAGACAGATTTCCTAATTTTGAAATCACAGAGTCATGAAGCTATTGACATGAAGAAAAACTGCCAAAGCAAAGGGTAAGACAGTGTGTCATGGGCGCCTGGGTGGCTCAGTGGGTTAAGCCTCTGCCTTCAGCTCAGGTCATGATCTCATGCTCCTGGGATCGAGCCCCACATCGGGCTCTCTGCTCAGCAGGGAACCTGCTTCACCCTCTCCCTCTGCCTGCCTGTCTGCCTACTTGTGATCTCTGTCTGTCAAATAAATAAATAAAATCTTAAAAAAAAAAAGACAGTGTGTCACAATGGGATTTCATAGGGTTAAAAAACATCCTGCCCCTACTATGAAATGACCTCCTTTTCCTTTCTTATTCCATGATCTTAGGGGATCTGTGGTTAAAGGCAGGTTGACTGTCACCTGTATGACAGACAACTTCCTTGAAGACCTGAATCACCATAGGAACCATTAAATTTGATCTGAATCCTAGAACCTTTATGAAAAAAATTGTCATAGCTATATCCTTTCCTCTGTCTCCATTCCACTGTACCCATATAATGTGGGGGTATCTGGAGCCAGAGCATAAAGTCTAATTCCCAAGGGTCTCTACAGTTCATCAAATTCTCTGGACTGCCCTAAACTCAAGCCATGACTTGAGCACTAATTAGCATTCTTAAATTTCTGGATAGTTCAGATCCCAGGGTGGAGACCAGGCAACCTTGCATCCCAGGCTGAATGCAAGAAGCTTGTGGAATGTCAAAGTACCAGCTAGCTCTAACATGAAAGAGTCAATTATTCACTGATGAGACCAGCCATCCAAAATGGTTGTAGAAAAATCCTTTCCATTGTGTGAAAGGCATCACTTGTTCTAGACATTTTAGTCATTGTCTATTAAGCCAATTCCTGCCTGATGGACAAGTATCCTTAGATGTGAGCTCCCGCAGCGTAGTCATCATTCCAGGGCCCTAGGGCACAACTTACTGCTCTGGAATAGTGCATTGCTAAGTAGTCTGTGGGGTTTAAGTTGTCACATTCCTTATGGAGTCAAGGTTACTATAATCGTCACTACGGCAGCTCTGGGAAGGGTAACAGGGTGGAGGGGAATTTCACACATGCCATGTGTCGCTTACTCATCCTGTGAAGTCTGGCTTGGACTTGCTGCAGTTGGGAAGAGGAGGAGAAGGATCTGGAGGCTGCACACACGGGGACCCCAGATCCCGAAAGGCTGGATTCTGAGCTATAATTGCTCACCGTGACTCACGTGGCCAGCTGGATTCTATGGCACTAGCATTTTGGCACTCAGCAGTCACCTCCACACTGGGCAGAGTGAGAATTTGGTGCATCAATCCAAAAGATACTGAAAGTGTTTGCAAAGGGAAGCCAAGTCAGATCGTTTCTTCCAACCCCAAAGAAAGTGACTTACCTCACCATTTACTAAGTAGGCAGAAGAAAAATTAGATTTTTTTTCCCTTATCATAGAACAAAGTGTTTCTGGTTAGTTAAGGCTCAAATACAAGGTAGTAAGAGAAATGAAAATAATATCAATACTGGATCTGTTATTGGATACAAGATGAGTGTAAGTTTATGGAACATAATTTCTCTAATTGGTTTAGCTTGCGTTTCCTATTGTCATAAAATACCTCATCTCCGTCGCCGCTCCTGCTAACTGAAGACTCACAGTGAGTCATTCTCTTCTCCTGGGGATCCTCATTAAACAAAAAGGTTTGCCAAGCTTTCCTTTCCCTAGTTTTTATGTGATAGATAAGATTCTTTCTCCAAATTAAATATCACAAATAAGATTATTCAAACGCAAAGGCCCCTGGAGATGCTAAATCATTGTGCCCTCTTCCTGTCCTACCCTGCTGCCCCCTCCCCACCAAACTTCTCTGGTTTTGAATTACAAGCCTAGAGGAAAAGACACATGGCAGTTTAACTTGATTAATGTAGAACTGAGCAGAGGCCCACATCTCATTCTCTGCAGAACGCCTTGCTTTCTACCTCATTGAATAAATGTATGCTATTATCTCAATCTTGCTTCAGGCTTTACCAGTGAAATTGCTCTCAATAGAACTGCCAATGCCCTTTCATTTGCTTTAACCAACTGGTATTTTCCATCATTTTTTAAAACAAGATTTATAAAAGTATAATTTATAATCCATTAAATTCACCCCTTTTAGGTGTATAGTTATATGAATGTTGAAAAATACATGCAATCATGTAACTCCCAGCACATCAAGATATAGGAAATTTCCATCCATCCAGAAAGGATCCTTGTATCCCTTTATAATCATGTCCTCCCCCAACTCCAGCCCCTGGCAACCCTTGATCTGCTTTTGGTCCCTATAGTTTTGCCTTTCCAGAATGTCCTATTAGTGGAAACGTGCAATCTGCAGCCTTTTGTGTCTGTCTGCTTTCACCAGAAAAACCTATTTCATATTTGTCCCTGTTCTTGGATACATCAATAATTTTTCCTTTTTATTGTTGAGTTACATTCTATTGTATGAATGTACCATTCTCCAGCTAATGGATATTTGTGATGTTTTCGGATTTTAGTGATTAAAAGAAAGTATCTATAAACATTTATGTACAGGTTTTTCTGTGGACACATATTTTCATTTCTCTTAGATAAGTACCAGGGAGTGGGAAACAACCAAACCGCTTCCCTACTAGAAATGAATGGCAGTTACTGTTCCTTTATATCTTTGTCAGCATTTGCTATTGTCAGTTTTTTTAAAATTTTAGCCATTTTAATATATGTCATCGTATCTCATTGTGATTTTAGTTTGCATTTCCCTAACAACTAATAATATTAAGCATTTTATCATGTTCTTATTTGCCATCTGTATCTCTTTTCTTTGGTGAAGTATCTGTTTAAAGCTTTTGTCTATTTTTTAAAGTGAGTTGTTTTATTATTGAGCTGTGAAAACTTTTTATATATTCTGGATATGAATCTAACTTTGGATATATATTTTGCAAATATTTTCTCCCAGTATGTAGCTTCCTTTTCATTATCATACAATGTGTGGATTTTTGTTTTTTGTCTTCCATTTAGCATTAGTTTTCAAGATTCATTCATGTATCAGTAATTCATTCCCTTTTATACTGACTGATATTTTAATGTACAGATGTGCCATATTTTGTTTATACACTCATTATCCAATGGATATTTGGCTTATTTCCACCTTTGGCTACTATAAATAATGCTGCTATGAGCATTTGTGTGCAAGTTTTGTTTGAACACCTATTTTCAGTTCTTTTGAGTATATGTATAGGAGCAGAATTTCTGGGTCACATAGCAATACTATGTTTAATTTATTGAGGAATCACCAAACTGTTCTCCTTTGGCTTTACCATTTTACATCCCACCAACAATGTATAGTATTCTGATTTCTCTACATCCTTGCCAATATTTGTCATTTGTCTTTTTATTATTTATCTTCTTCTTCTTCTTCTTCTTATTATCATCCTAATAGGTATGAAGTGTTACCTCATTGTGGTTTTATTTTATATTTCCGTGAAGTATACTGAAGATTTTGAGCAGCTTTACATAGGCTTGTTGACCATTTGTATATCTTCATTGGAGATATGTCTTTTCAAGTCTTTTGCCCATTTTCAACTGAGTTCTTTGGGGTTTTTTTCTTTTTATCTTTATAGTTTTAAGTTTTATGACCCATTTCAGGCTAATATGGTTCAAGATATTTGTCAAGGTTCATTTTTACACATTCAGTGCCAGGCCATTTGTTTAAAAGACTATCTTTTTTCCATTGAATTCCCTTGCTTGAATAGGATTGTTGATGCCCTAGGATATTCTTGGCCTTTATTCTCTCCTACTAATCTATGTGTCTTTTTTTAGGAATGTGTTATGTCGTATATTCTTGGAGTGTCCATTCTTGAACACTATAGCTTCATAGTAAGTCTTGAAATCAGACAGTGTGACTCTTCCAACTGTTCTTCTTATCCCAAATTGTGTGAGCTATTCTACTTACTTTGATTTTCCATATAAATTTAGAATAATTTATCAATATCTAAAAATACCTTGTTGAGATGAGATTTTGATTGAAATAGAATTTGATTGGGATTGATTACACTGAATCTAACGATCTACTTGGGGAAAACTGACATCTTAACACAATTAAATTTTCTCATCCGTGAACATAACATATGTCTTTATTCATCTAGATCTTCTTTATTTTCTTTCATTAATAATTTATAGTTATCAGCATACAAATCTTACATGTAGCTTCTTAGATTTATTCCTAAGTATTTTGTGGTTTTGGTGCCATTGTGAATGTTATTATTTATTAATTTTAGTTTCCAATCATTTATTGTTAATATGTAGAATTATGATTGACTTTTTATATTTACTTTATATCCTGTAATCTTTACAAATTCATTTATTAGTTCTGGTAGCTTTCTCACACATTCTTTGAGATCTTCCACATAGCCAGTGTCATCTGTGTGAGTAGAGACAATTTTAGCTCTTCTTCTCCTACCTGTATGACAGCTATTTCTTTTTCTTGCCTTACTTCTCTGGTTAGGATCACCAATACAATAATGAATAACAGTAGTGAGAGTGGACATTTTTTCCGTTTCTAATCTCAGTCTCGTTTTAAGTGTTTTTTTACTTTCCCAAATTCTCTTGACTTCTATAATTCCACACCTCCCACATTCCCTTTGGCTCTTCTTCTTTTGTTATTTCTTTTGTAGGGGACTTTTCTTGCAGTTACTCTTAGAGGTTCCACACAGTCTGCTTAACCAGATGCTCTGTGCTTTTCACACATACTCCCTGTGTTACCCTATATAATCTTGGAGTATCCAGTGTAACCTATGCACAGATGATTCCTAATTCCACATTCAATACCAGACCTTTCCTAACAGACTCCCCATCCAGTTGCATGCCAGTTATATGTCCCAGAGGTATGTTAGATTTAATATTTTTAATATTTATCCTATCATTCCTATCCTCTACGTTTGCCTTGACAAATTAGTTGGTTTCTGTAGTGATATTTTTTTAAACACAAATCTGATTGTGTTATTTTTTTGGCTTAAACTTTCTAATTTCTTATTCCAAACTCTTCACAATGGCTTATAAGACCCTTATTACAATGGCTTCTAAGTTCCTACATAATCTGAGTCCTAATAACTCTCAGCTTTCATTTCCTATTATTTCCCTTTTTGTGAACCAGGCTCTAGTCACATGGGCCTCCATTCTCCTCCTTGAGACAACCAACTTTGTTGTTACCTTAAGAAATGAATTTTTGCACGACTAGTGTTTTTTGGCCATTTAGGCCATACAAGGCTCAAATGTGGTCTCCTTAGTAAAGTTTTCCTCTATTTAATCTAAGTTATCCACTCCACTACCTACACACTGTCTTTCATTTGGTCCTCTTTTATTTTCTTCCTAAGAGTTCCTTCCATCTGCAATCACATTGCTTAGTTATTGGTTTCTCTTACTCTTTTATTTCTCCCTCTAGAAATTAAGCTCCAGGAGGGCAGAAGCAATGATCATTTCGAGAGCAGTAACTGTATCCATACCAATGCCTGGATATATAGATGTTCATTAAATGATGAATGCTGAGTGGATGAATAGATACATTTTCTAATTCATATCTACCTGATTACATAAGCCAGAAACCTGGGTATCATCTGATTTCATCAGTTTGTTCAGGAAAACAGATATTTTAAGCATGAAAGGATTTAATACAGAGAATAGGAAATTCCAGAATAAATTTTAGGCACTAAAGAAGCAAAGGTCAGAGAAGCTGCTGCTAGTCTTGAGGGAAAGAAAATACAGACATTTTGAGGAACCTCCACCAAAAATCCCAGCAATCGATAGCAACCAAATTGGTGAGCCTCAAGAGATTACCCTGACACTAGTAGCAAAACCACATTCTGCCGCCTGCTAAAACCCATGCTCCTACTTACTGTTGCTGGAATAATAATAGACTTTCCTTCTTTTCTCTTTTCTAAATCTTTCTTGCGTACATATTGTGGGAAGAACCTAACATGAGAAACTGCTAGCCAGAGAGTGAGAAAAATGTATGTCCCAAGGCTCTGACATCTTCAATATAGTGGAAGAGTATAGAAGAAAAGAACAGCATTGAAACATTAACAACCACCCAGCCCAGGAACTCACCCTCCTCCAATACTTGAGCAAGTGCTCTAGATTTTACAGCCGCATTTCCCTTACATACCTTAAATGTCTTGCCTCCACGAATCCCTCCCCTCTTTGCTTCCATTTACGCTCTTATTATCTTTTGCAACAACCTAGCTGGTGCCC
Organism: Enhydra lutris kenyoni; assembly: GCF_002288905.1. Lineage (NCBI taxonomy): Eukaryota > Metazoa > Chordata > Mammalia > Carnivora > Mustelidae > Enhydra > Enhydra lutris. The sequence continues at coordinate 16,250,424 of NW_019154095.1, read as the reverse complement.
CTTTCTTCAAAGCCTTGTTTTCTTAAAATTATCTATCTAAAGTATAACTCTGACTGTGTTATTTCTCTTTCAATTCAAGGGCCTTTAATGCTTTACATCACCTACAAAGTAAATTCAAGTTCCGTAGCAGGGGAAGAAAGGCCAGGCCATTTGAACTCCTCTATTCTTCCATAACGCTGTGCACACCGCACATTTCCTCACTGCTCTGGCTTCTTCATCTCATCCCTTTTGTTAGGTGTGCTTCCCGCCCTCCTCCACCTAATTCCCACTTATTCCCTAAGACATAGCTCAGGTGTCTTCTGCCCCTCAAAACCTTGCTTCATCTTCTCTCTCCTCCTTCCCCCAGGCCCTTTACTAACACCCACACCATCTGAGTTAGGACCATCTCCTTAGTGCTTCTATTCATATGATAAGAGTTTATGGATTTGTCTCCCCAGCAAGAGAGTTATCATCTTCAGAAATCAGATTCTGGGGGCACCTGGGTGGCTCAGTGGGTTAAAGCCTTTGCGTTCGGCTCAGGTCATGATCTCAGGGTCCTGGGATCAAGCACCACATCGGGCTCTCTGCTCAGTGGGGAGCCTGCTTCCCCCTCTCTCTCTGCCTGCCTCTCTGCCTACTTGTGATCTCTTTCTCTGTTAATAAATAAATAAAATCTTAAAAAAAAAAGAAATCAGATTCTGCCACCTTTTCTTGGTATGAAGTGTCTGACAAGACAGAGCACACAGCAAACTTCGATGAATGGTTGAATGAATAAATAGACACACACATAAGTACTACCTGTATTTGATCCTTTTATTATTTTTAAAGACTGTGCATATGCAAAGTGAGAATTTTGGAGAAACAACATGGAAGTGTACCTAAAATGGGGCCAGCACCTCCTACTTCTCAGAGACCACTTCTGATTTCTGTTCTAAGAATAACACATTTTGTTTCCTTCTGCCTGGTTGGATTTGATGGAAAAAGAAGATTGGAATGGAATTAAAAGGGTTTTTGTACCACTCAGATAGCTTACAGACATGCTTAGAGGAAATTAATAGCAGGGGCCAGGGATCAGATGTGCAGATACTAGCCTTGTTATTCTTTTGAATCAAGCAGTTGGCCACACAAAAGAGATGCTTGCAAAAGAACCACACCAGAACCCAACCAGATTCAATCTAGCATGAATGAGAGATATTTTTGGTCTACAAATAAGTAGGTACTTAATACTGTGGCATTCTCTTTGACCCATTCATGCCTGCTATTCTCAGGGCATTTCTATACTACAGGAAGATTTTGCTTTCATCTGTTTACCCAAACAATATGCTTAAAATGAACAGGCTCTGTCTGCCCAGAAAACACCCTGACTCTACCAACAGGATAAACAGCACAGAACCTCCCTATTGGTCTTCACAGCTAGTAATCTACACCTGTGCTCCCAGGCTGCCTGCAGTCATGTTCACACTTAGAGACAAGTGCTGGTGTGAAATCCTGCTTGAAGCTTTGCTGCTCTAAGCTGCTCCCAGCTGCTTTTCACCACCTTTTCCATTGCTTCCATGGGAAAAGACTCATGGCGAGTACCAGTTTATCTCCTACCTAGTAAACACAGTACACGATGCTTTCTTCCTCCCCTCCACTTGCTGCTGCCCTCTTAATTCTCTTCTCATGCCGGTGCTCTCTGCTTTTATAACTCCGCACCTCTGAGGGCCCTTCTTTGATCAAGACAAGCATCCAGTGCTGCTAGGTAATAACTCAAGATTTCTTGTTTTACCTCCCCAGATCCAAAGCACGCAACATTTTAATGGGTACAAACTGCTTTTATTTTATGGGGCTAAGGCTTATAATTTGCATTTTAGAGCTATATAAGTGTGCCCTTTATTGAACAAGACTCGGAAGACAATCCCATCAAAAAACAATTCCTGACGGCACTATAAACAAATTACCAGCACAAGAAGGACCGTAATGCATGAGATGTCCCATTCCTCTTCCTAGGTTCACGCCCATGCACCTTCCCTAGGGAACAAACAGTGCACTATAGCTTTTTTTTTTTTTTTTTGAAATGGTGACTGCGGGATACATGGATGTTGTAAATATCACCAAAAAGATCCCTTGCAGCCCTCCTGCCCAACTCCTGGGGTCTGTGTCAGAGTTCCATAATCACATTAAGAACATGCATCTTGGGTAAAATCATCTGATTTTTCCAAATCTGCTACAGTTCTCACCTAGAGACTCACTTGGAAATTCTTAGAACCTTATTCATCTTGTATATGTCCCCTTTCTCTGCCTGGAGCCAGTGACAAAGATTAAACCAGAGGGCTGTATCTGAGTTATCCGGGACATTTGCCATTTGAATTTGTCTTCTGATTCAGTTCTCTTCTGAAAAGTTCCTTTTTTCACAGTGAAGCATGAGTCCCATTCTTACTGAGTCTCTCTAAAGATAGACTATACAATATAAGAAGAGAATTCTTCGCTTCTCCCTTGGAAAATAACACCATGTAGCATCTGGACCTTGGAGATTCAGCGCCCAGTTGATGCCCCATGAAAGAGAATGGTACCTGCTAGAAGGACAAATATGCCTCATATGTATCATGTGGTGGCCAAGCAGACATGTTTGTGAGCATATGTGAGATACTTCCTGGTGATTCTCAAATCCTCACCATGAACTACTAAATACAGGAGGTTCAATGTCAAGGAGAAGACAGTATGGTTACAGTTTCTAGGTCTTAACCAGTTTCCCTAGAACACAGTTCAGCAGAATTTATGTGCTAAGCTAATACTTTATGGGAGAAAGAAGGGAAAGTGCAATCCAGAGATCCAAGAGTAAGGGGAACTGACGGAGAGGCAGGCAAAGAAGAAAAGCAAATACAAGTTGATACATTACTGAACTAGCCAGTTTCTCAAGGAGATATGCCTGGCTTTTCGGTAATATGGAGTGAATTACTACATCTCAGCTCTGTTGGCTCCTCCCTCTCCTTTCTCTCTTGGTCTGTGTTAATTCTTCCACACTCCCAAGTTCTCCTAGATGACCCCATGGGTAGCTTCTGGGGAAGACAGAGTGCTCATGAGTTGCCCTGGGCCAGACCAGGGTGATGACTGACAGGGTGGGTGGGGCCAACCAGACCAGTGGTGCATATAATACGGGTCCGACATGTGGTCCAGCATGCCACAGGTTGGGAAGATGAGGGGAGGTACTAGTTACAGCCAAGGTTTGTAAATTTTAAGTAACAATCCTTGGAAGAGTCCCATCAACTGGAATTAGCATCAAACGGGGAACATTATAAAGGAAGTTGTAGGATTTCAGTAAGGATAAATACAGATTCCTACACTTGGCTAAACAGAAGAGTTGTTAGAGATCATGGACACATGCAAAAAACCATTCAAATAGAAGAGGTTAGGTGACTTCCCTACGCAGCACCACAAAAGAATCCAGAATCATCCTTCCTTTTCTGAAAGCTGTGGGTTTTTTTGTTTTGTTTTGTTTTGTTTTGTTTTGTTTTACACATAAAAGAAGGTATGCCTTTTGGGGATAGTCTGTATAGTTGTAATTTAGGTAATATTTGTCTTTAGATCCTTTTCATATTTACAATTTTTTATTTTAACACTTTTATGATGATTAACTGCACAGAGATTTATAGGCTTTTCAAAAGAAATATCTCAACATGTCTCAAAGAGTTGTTTGTAAAGAACGATCTGACTGCAGGAATGTTAACAATTCTATTAGGGGGTATGATCATAAGTCTAAAGGAGAATACCACCTCAACTTAGAATGAAAGCCATTTGAGCAAAGTCACAAGCATATCTTCTTTCAACCTAGTTGCATTTAATTAAGGATAGTATGAGAACTTGTCCCACACTTGGCTTTTCTTCTGAAGTTTTTGAAATGCTTAAGGGGGAAAAAAGGTATTTATTACAAGAGCTTTGAAACCAATAGCTTCCTGTTTCTAAAATGTAGAGAACACTAGAGCCTAAAAGTCAACAATTTCAAAAACATTTTTCAGATTGAGATTCCTTGGCTCACCCGCTGTTCCTGGCCCGGAAGTAAATGGTTTTGCGACTTCTAGGAAATGCTCTGTCCGTCATCTGTGTTTAGACCTGCCTTTCACTAGACATAAAGAGCAGATGAACTCTGTTTTATGTGAAATTCAAAAATCCATGTAAATTCAACCATTTCCAGATATCAAGCTAACTTAGATTCACATTAATTTTAACTTTTGCATATATTTATATTAGTTCTAATATACCTATATTAGTTTTAATATACCTACATATCAGAAAAAACAGTTCAATATTGATTTCTATAGTACCATGAAAAATGTGAGACCCTATGTATAGGCAGAGATATGATATGAATAATGTAAGATCTCTCTTTTTTTTAAAGATCTCTTTTTTGAAAAAACTTGTGGGTAAAAGAGACTCATGACTAAATATCCATTTGTAAAAGGCAGTAAATAGTTTTGATTCCAAGTGTTGTGTGATCATAACCACCATATAGTTTTAGAAGTGGAAAAAGCTAAGCCATTTTTGTAAACTGAGTACACAGAAGTCAAGAGATCTTAAGTGGCTGTCCCTAGACCACAGAGACAGATTTTGGCAAAAATGCATCTTTTGAAAACTCCAGCAACTTGTATGCTTTCTTATTTAGCTCGGTCCTTTTAGGTATTAAAATTCAAAATAAGATTTGTTGTATGAATAACCTGGAATAAAAGAAGCTTGAGTCTTCTTATCAAAGGCACTATAGTGTCATTCTAGTGAATAGTCCCCGGGTTTGAATCAAGGCTACTAGTCGTGTGACCTTGGCACGTTATGTAAGTCTCTGAGGCTCAGGGACCTGGTCTGTAGAATGGGGATAAATTTTATGCCCACCTCATAGATTCATTGTAAAGATTAAATGAGTGACTTCCATAAAGCTGTTAGTGATGGGCGCAAAGGAAGCACTTAATAAATATTGTTTATTATTATAATTATTTAAATTGTTTTAATAAATTTATGAGACAATTTTATAATATAGTTATCTTCACAATCCCTAATTTTTTTTTTTTTCAGTATACCACCTGGCCTCTTCTTTAAGCTGCCTTTTACCTGCCCTGATCAGGACCCTGGCAGTGTAGCTCTGCTTCAAAGCAGAAAATCAAGCAGGTGTAGAAAGAGATGCAGAGAACTAGAAAATGGTGATGTGTACCGAGCCTCATCGCTGGGGTGGTTTCATTGGATCTCTATGGACTGTGACACATTAATTTCCCAACTACTTTAGGAGAGTACTCCATGATGATGCTCTTTAGCAAATGAGACTGGTTCATGATTAGAGTTCCAATAGGTTTTTGTAGCTCTTAGCCTCAAGCTTTTTATCGGCAACGTGCCGGAGACCTAGCTATTGTTTATTCTTGCCTAGAACCCCCAGAATTAAACTCTTTTCAAAGTTTTATTTATTCATTTGAGAGAGAGGGAGAGAGAGCCTGTGCAGGCAGTGGGGAGGGGCAGAGGGAGAAGGGATACCCTGAGATCATGACCCGAGCCAAAGGCACTTAACTGAGTGAGCCACCCAGGTGTCCCCCAGAATTAAACTTGACTGTCATAATGAGAGACTTCAACTCTGGATATGTCAAAAGGCTTCATATTTTCCTTTGAGTCTATCATAGATGGTTTATGGAAATTCTTCAAGGCTGAGTTGAGTCTCTTCAGAAATTCCTCATCTTGTGAAACTAAGTCTCCCACCTTCAAAGGGAGTTTTCAAAAAATTGAAAGTTTGACTCTCATGCCATTATATTGGTTTCTGGGTAGAGGAGAACTGACAAAAGTGTTTTTCTATTACCTCATATCCATTAGCTGAATACTGCTGCTGCTACAAAAAAAAAATTTCAAAACTGGCAAAATCGCAACACAATTGAAATTTAAATTCCCTCCATCCTCACTTTTTTGAGCAATGCTTATATAAATTCTCAATTGAATTTTTATTTATGTAAGCATATTCTAACGTTCTGTGGATAAATTCTTTTTCCATTGTAGTCTAGATTCCTTAGGGGGATATGGGAATTGTTCACCTGAATGTAAGACGATATGAATTCCTTCCTTTTTCTACTAAACAAGTCAATATAACATTGAACTCCATGACAATTGCAATATTGTTTTATTTTCCTTAACCAAGCGACATTCTTCCATAATCACTTATATGCTTTATTCCGTCCCACCTTTTTCCAGTAAAATTATTAAATTATTTTTACAGGTACTTTTTGATATATTTCATGACTTTTAGTGTTAGGTTGCTTTATAACTTACAAACATCTTTACTTTGAGAATATGTTTTGAAGAACAATAGTACAGGTCCTAGCAGAAAATTATTATTTTTAGTGTGTTCAAATCAAATCAAATATAGACTGATATTCTGTAATATCCGTAATGAAGTCATTTTGGTGTTAAAATGTATAAGGCCCAAACTTAGAGTTATTTCAGGTAGAAACATTTATATTCACGATTTTGGGAAAATAAAGAGAAGTTCTAAGTAGCATATATCTGGTAGAGAAATATATACATATAGCATTGAGCCCACTGTACGTGATTTGAGAATTCTGTGTGTATATTTTTTCTTCACTTCATGAATCGAAACTTTTCAAGAGCAAGGGGACATATTTTATTCCTAAACACATGGTAGTAACATACACATGTATTTATCTAATTAGTGTCTCAGATGTACATTTATTTTATACCTTGTGTTTATTTATGGAACATGTATTGTAAAAACACATTAGTGATTTCATTTTCATCTGGATATCTATTAACTGGCATTTCTAATGTCATAATTTATATTGGTATCATCCCTTGATAAATTCTAGAACTATCTGTTGTGCACATGTTACATTCTAGGAATTGTGCTACCCGCTCCTGGAGCTTTCAGTCCAACAAAGAAGTCAGACATTATTCATGTGATGCAAAAACATCAGGAGTCTTTTGAATCAAAATTTAAGAATAATTATTTCCATCACAATTATAGGGTAGAATTTTATTACATTTTAGCTCTTTTATTAATTGCAATAAAGATTAGTTGAGAATTAGCATTAAATATTAATTGAAAATTAAATACTAAAATTAAAGAGTAATTGAATTAAATGGCCTGTGTAGATCCTTACAAAAGCCTACGATGCTATAATTCTCCTTTTACGTATGGAAAAACATTAAGATGATATTCCATAGTCATAAAGTTATAAACATTGATAATCCTTTTGTATTTCATGTGTAGTAGTAATCTACTACTGAAAAAAGTGTGTTTAAGGCATATATTAATTATATGGCTTAGTAATGCTAATTGCTTAGCTTCTTACATTTGATAGAATTTAATTAGGCAAACTTAAAAGCACAGAAGCTACAGTTTTACAAGATAATAATCCCAGGAGCCGTGTACATGATGTCATTTAATTAATTTGAATGGCCAGGTTCTGGAATGTTTAAGCTTTGTTTGGCATTCAGGAACAAAGGGAACCGTGACCTCCCCATGAAAAGAATGCTGTGGATAAGCTGACCGGTTACTTATCAGCTCTGCTATTGTAGCTGTGCCAAGCAGACATGTTCGCATTACTTGGACATGATGTGCAGTGGTAATTCTACTCAGACAGGGGCGATAAAAATAAAATTATGACTTCATTTCCCCTGGATAACTTATCCTTTGTTCTTTGGAATCCACCATTTTAAGACCACAGATGAGAAAAAGGTAATTCTGAAAAATGTTCAACTTGTACAGGAGTCTCAGTAATATTGTGTAACAGCTAGATGGGCAAGTTCTTATAAATATCACACCTGATAAACTCTGCTGTTATCAGAAGAAAAAAAATTTCAAAAAGCAAAAGACAAGTTTCAAAAAATAGCAAACCTCAGCATTACACTTGAATTCTCACTAATGATTCATGATAAAGAATTTCATTTTGTTCAGAAGTGATTTCCAACTTAGATTTTGAAAATGAGTTACAATGATTGTAGGATTGACTGTAGTTATAACCAGAGAACACCAATAACAGTGATAATAATATTTAACATTCATTGAACAGTGTGTGCCAGACACCGTACTAAGCTGTTTGTAGGAATTTTTCACTTAATCTGTAGCTCTGTTAAATGCTATCATTAGTTCCAGTTTAAAGATGAGGCAGTTGAGGTCTTTCTAACTTTATAGTTTTGCTTCTGGTCAGCCCTAACTAGATAAACAGGGATTGCATTTATTTATCTATCTATCTGTCTATTTATTTATTTTAAAGATTTTATTTATTTGACAGAGAGAGAGAGATCACAAGTAGGCAGAGAGGCAGGCAGAGAGAGGGGGAAGCAGATACCCCACTGAGCAGAGCCCCTGATGTGGGGCTCGAACCCAGGACCCTGAGATCATGACCCGATCTGAAGGCAGATGCTTAACCCACTGAGCCACCCAGGTGCCCCAGAATTGCATTTATTTTTAAAGATTTATTTTATTTATTTGAGAGAGAGCACGGGGTGGAGGGGCAGAGGGAGAGAGTGCGTTTAAGCAGACTCCATGCTGAGGGCACAGCCCTGTATGGCGCTTGATCTCATGACCCTGAGATCATGACCTGAGCCCAAACCAAGAGTCAGACATTTACCCGACTGAGCCACTGAGGCACAGCAGGGACTACATTTCTTTAAAGCACCAATAACATGGCAGAGTGTAGTGGGAAAAGCAGAACTTTAGGAGTCAAGAGACCTCCATGCTAGTCTAGACTGTCAGCTATCCGAGGGCTGTGTCTTGCTTACTATTCAATGACGAACACCTATCCTGATACCTGTGACATAATAAATACTTAGTCTTTACAGAATAACTGGGTGAATAAATAAATAAACAAAAGGCTGCTAACTCCATTTATGATCTGACCTTATGATCTCCACTCCTTTTTTATTCCTTATTAATTTCTGTCTTCCTTGTTTCCAAAAATGATTTCAGGCATCATAATAAAAGATACAGCTGCATAAGAGCTTTAAAGTAAAGGTAAATGATCAAGAGTGATGTACTTTAAAAAGGGGGAAAAACAGATCCAAAATCAAGGATAAGAATAGCAGCTTCATTTGAAATGCAATTTAGAGTGAAAGTTGCTGCAGAAACAGAACATCTACTTGCAACTATCCCACCTACGAGCTCTTCCTCTGCGGCATTTGGCCACAGCAGTCTGAGCCTGGAAGCAGTCTTAGAGAAAAGAAGAAAAAAAGCCCAAAATATCAGCTGTGCTATCTAATTATTTTTAATCATTAAATCATTCCAATTCTAGGGGATCATGGTTAGGTCCATTTCAGAGTCATGATCTAAAATCCAAACAACAGAGAAACCTGGGGTAAAGAAACAGGCTTCTTTCTTTAGTGAAATCTGAAATACCCCATTGACTGAAGGAATTAGGATGGATTGAAAAGTAAGGAAGAGTCTAAAGGGCAAGTTTAAAAGATCGAAAAGGAAATCAAGTCCCAGCAAACCATAAGTATTAACGTAGCAGCCCAACTTAGCCCCGACCCTCAGGAGCAGAGTGCTGACTGGAAACAAGAGAGGTTGTAAGAGAAAGAACAGAAGTATGTATCACCCCCATCACACAAACCCGTCCTTGACACCATCACTTGCTGCTCTAGGCGGGTTGTTCGTTTGGGGTTCAGACACAGCAGTTTGATAAGAAAAGAATCTGATCCAAATGGTGAGAAAGGTAAATAATTAACCATACTGCTTTGACAACCAGTGGTACTCTAAGATACCTAGGTTATGCCTCAAAAAAGAAAGAAAAGAAAAGGAAAGAAAAGAAAAGGGTTAGTACCAGCAAGGGTCCATCCCGAGAAAATTTTCTTTACCTGTTGGATGTCAGCTTCTTTGCTTTTATGGCAGAAACCACTCCCTTTCTTGAGCTGGACCAGGTTGTTCTTCAGAGATCAAAAGGAGGCCCTTTCCAACACATGAAATACATGCTCCTATATCTTCAGTGTTTATGATGTTTACTCAGCTGCTCCCTCCCATAACTGTTTTCTTTTTGCAGAAATAAAGATATGGGGTGATACGTAGTGCTATTAAAAAAAATGCTTTTTCATCTTATAGCCTCTCGTGGGTGTTCTGGATCTCCTGCCTCTATATGGTTATCTTGCAAATTCCTTAGTTGGCAAATTTCCAATAGCTTAGTGGCTCATTCTCCAAACTATGGTCTGAAGGCATCTAAGTGATTGACCAGAATGTAAATTTTCTCACTATTTTTCTGAGCACCTTTCAATTTTTCTATCCCTGGGTTAATAATAGTAACCAGGGAAATGGAAAAAAAAAGTGAAAGGAAAGAAGTAAAAAGAATACAACTTGATTTGAAAAATTGTCAGTATAAATATACAATCATTATGCTTCTTAAAGCTATGTCATACATGAGGATTAGAACCCTTGGGGCAATTATGGTGGAAATTATTGAATTAAAAGACACAGAATGGATTATACTTTCCCTCCTCTTCTCAGCCAAATTCAGTGTAGTCATTTCAAGTGAAGGTTTAAATCTGAAGATGAAATTACTTATTTTGATCTACATAGCAATACATCTTTGGTACCACTCAAGAAATTGGTGGAGAAATTAGAAAGTATGGGTTGACTGCATAAAGTACATGGTTGGAATTAATAATTAATGAAAAAATATCAAGGCATTCTATGTGAAATGATTTTTTTTATGTGATTTTTTTTATTTTTTTATTTTTTAATAAACATATAATATATTTTTATCCCCAGGGGTACAGGTCTGTGAATCACCAGGTTTACACACTTCACAGCACTCACCATAGCACATACCCTCCCCAATGTCCATAGTCCCACCCCCCCAACCCCCCTCCCCCCATTAACCCTCAGTTTGTTTTGTGAGATTAAGAGTCACTTATGGTTTGTCTCCCTCCCAATCCCATCTTGTTTCATTTACTCTTCTCCTACCCCCTTAACCCCCCATGTTGCATCTCCTCTCCCTCATATCAGGGAGATCATATGATAGTTGTCTTTCTCCGATTGACTTATTTCGCTAAGCACGATACCCTCTAGTTCCATCCACGTCGTCGCAAATGGCAAGATTTCATTTCTTTTGATGGCTGCATAGTATTCCATTGTGTATATATACCACATCTTCTTTATCCATTCGTCTGTTGATGGACATCTAGGTCCTTTCCATAGTTTGGCTATTGTAGACATTGCTGCTATAAACATTCGGGTGCACGTGCCCCTTCGGATCACTACGTTTGTATCTTTAGGGTAAATACCCAGCAGTGCAATTGCTGGGTCATAGGGTAGTTCTATTTTCAACATTATGAGGAACCTCCATGCTGTTTTCCAGAGTGGTTGCACCAGCTTGCATTCCCACCAACAGTGTAGGAGGGTTCCCCTTTCTCCGCATCCTCGCCAGCATCTGTCATTTCCTGACTTGTTCATTTTAGCCATTCTGACTGGTGTGAGGTGATATCTCATTGTGGTTTTGATTTGTATTTCTCCGATGCTGAGTGATATGGAGCACTTTTTCATGTGTCTGTTGGCCATCTGGATGTCTTCTTTGCAGAAATGTCTGTTCATGTCCTCTGCCCATTTCTTGATTGGATTATTTGTTCTTTGGGTGTTGAGTTTGCTAAGTTCTTTATAGATTTTGGACACTAGCCCTTTATCTGATATGTCCTTTGCAAATATCTTCTCCCATTCTGTCAGTTGTCTTTTGGTTTTGTTAACTGTTCCCTTTGCTGTGCAAAAGCTTTTGATCTTGATAAAATCCCAATAGTTCATTTTGGCCCTTGCTTCCCTTGCCTTTGGCAATGTTCCTAGGAAGATGTTGCTGCAGCTGAGGTCGAAGAGGTTGCTGCCTGTGTTCTCCTCAAGGATTTTGATGGATTCCTTTCTCACGTTGAGATCCTTCATCCATTTTGAGTCTATTTTCGTGTGTGGTGTAAGGAAATGGTCCAATTTCATTTTTCTGCATGTGGCTGTCCAATTTTCCCAACACCATTTATTGAAGAGGCTGTCTTTTTTCCACTGGATATTCTTTCCTGCTTTGTCGAAGATTGGTTGACCATAGAGTTGAGGGTCTATTTCTGGGCTCTCTATTCTGTTCCATTGATCTATGTGTCTGTTTTTGTGCCAGTACCATGCTGTCTTGATGATGACAGCTTTGTAATAGAGCTTGAAGTCCGGAATTGTGATGCCACCAACTTTGGCTTTCTTTTTCAATATTCCTTTGGCTATTCGAGGTCTTTTCTGGTTCCATATAAATTTTAGGATTATTTGTTCCATTTCTTTGAAAAAAATGGATGGTACTTTGATAGGAATTGCATTAAATGTGTAGATTGCTTTAGGTAGCATAGACATTTTCACAATATTTATTCTTCCAATCCAGGAGCATGGAACATTTTTCCATTTCTTTGTGTCTTCCTCAATTTCTTTCATGAGTACTTTATAGTTTTCTGTGTATAGATTCTTAGTCTCTTTGGTTAGATTTATTCCTAGGTATCTTATAGTTTTGGGTGCAATTGTAAATGGGATTGACTCCTTAATTTCTCTTTCTTCTGTCTTGTTGTTGGTGTAGAGAAATGCAACTGATTTCTGTGCATTGATTTTATATCCTGACACTTGACTGAATTCCTGTACAAGTTCTAGCAGTTTTGGAGTGGAGTCTTTTGGGTTTTCCACATATAGTATCATATCATCTGCGAAGAGTGATAGTTTGACTTCTTCTTTGCCGATTTGGATGCCTTTAATTTCCTTTTGTTGTCTGATTGCTGAGGCTAGGACTTCTAGTACTATGTTGAATAGCAGTGGTGATAACGGACATCCCTGCCGTGTTCCTGACCTTAGCGGAAAAGCTTTCAGTTTTTCTCCATTGAGAATGATATTTGCGGTGGGTTTTTCATAGATGGCTTTGATAATATTGAGGTATGTGCCCTCTATCCCTACACTTTGAAGAGTTTTGATCAGGAAGGGATGCTGTACTTTGTCAAATGCTTTTTCAGCATCTATGGAGAGTATCATATGGTTCTTGTTCTTTCTTTTATTAATGTGTTGTATCACATTGATTGATTTGCGGATGTTGAACCAACCTTGCAGCCCTGGAATAAATCCCACTTGGTCGTGGTGAATAATCCTTTTAATGTACTATTGAATCCTATTGGCTAGTATTTTGGCGAGAATTTTTGCATCTGTGTTCATCAAGGATATTGGTATGTAGTTCTCTTTTTTGATGGGATCCTTGTCTGGTTTTGGGATCAAGGTGATACTGGCCTCATAAAATGAGTTTGGAAGTTTTCCTTCCATTTCTATTTTTTGGAACAGTTTCAGGAGAATAGGAATTAGTTCTTCTTTAAATGTTTGGTAGAATTCCCCCGGGAAGCCATCTGGCCCTGGGCTTTTGTTTGTTTGGAGATTTTTGATGACTGTTTCAATCTCCTTACTGGTTATGGGTCTGTTCAGGCTTTCTATTTCTTCCTGGTTCAGTTGTGGTAGTTTATATGTCTCTAGGAATGCATCCATTTCTTCCAGATTGTCAAATTTGTTGGCGTAGAGTTGTTCATAGTATGTTCTTATAATTGTCTGTATTTCTTTGGTGTTTGTTGTGATCTCTCCTCTTTCATTCATGATTTTATTTATTTGGGTCCTTTCTCTTTTCTTTTTGATAAGTCTGGCCAGGGGTTTATCGATCTTATTAATTCTTTCAAAGAACCAGCTTCTAGTTTTGTTGATTTGTTCTATTGTTTTTTTGTTTTCTATTTCATTGATTTCTGCTCTGATCTTTATGATTTCTCTTCTCATTCTGGGTTTAGGGTTACTTTCTTGTTCTTTCTCCAGCTCCTTTAGGTGTAGGGTTAGGTTGTGTACCTGAGACCTTTCCTGTTTCTTGAGAAAGGCTTGTACCACTATATATTTTCCTCTCGGGACTGCCTTTGTTGTGTCCCACAGATTTTGAACCGTTGTGTTTTCATTATCATTTGTTTCCATGAATTTTTTCAACTCTTCTTTAATTTCCTGGTTGACCCATTCATTCTTTAGAAGGATGCTGTTTAGTCTCCATGTATTTGGGTTCTTTCCAAATTTCCTCTTGTGATTGAATTCTAGCTTCAGAGCATTGTGGTCTGAAAATATGCAGGGAATGATTCCAATCTTTTGATAACGGTTGAGACCTGATTTAGGACCGAGAATATGATCTATTCTGGAGAATGTTCCATGTGCACTAGAGAAGAATGTGTATTCTGTTGCTTTGGGATGAAATGTTCTGAATATATCTGTGATGTCCATCTGGTCCAGTGTGTCATTTAAGGCCTTGATTTCCTTGTTGATCTTTTGCTTGGATGATCTGTCCATTTCAGTGAGGGGAGTGTTAAAGTCCCCTACGATTATTGTATTATTGTCGATGTGTTTCTTTGATTTTGTTATTAATTGGTTTATATAGTTGGCTGCTCCCATGTTAGGGGCATAGATATTTAAAATTGTTAGATCTTCTTGTTGGACAGTTCCTTTGAGTATGATATAGTGTCCTTCCTCATCTCTTATTATAGTCTTTGGCTTAAAATCTAATTGATCTGATATAAGGATTGCCACTCCTGCTTTTTTCTGATGTCCATTAGCATGGTAAATTCTTTTCACCCCCTCACTTTAAATCTGGAGGTGTCTTCAGGTTTAAGATGAGTTTCTTGTAGGCAACATATAGATGGGTTTTGTTTTTTTTATCCATTCTGATACCCTGTGTCTTTTGATTGGGGCATTTAGCCCATTAACATTCAGGGTAAGTATTGAGAGATATGAATTTAGTGCCATTGTATTGCCTGTAAGGTGACTGTTATTGTATATTGTCTCTGTTTCTTTCTGATCTACTACTTTTAGGGTCTCTCTTTGCTTAGAGGACCCCTTTCAATATTTCCTGTAGAGCTGGTTTGGTATTTGCAAATTCTTTCAGTTTTTGTTTGTCCTGGAAGCTTTTAATCTCTCCTTCTATTTTCAATGATAGCCTAGCTGGATATAGTATTCTTGGCTGCATGTTTTTCTCATTTAGTACTCTGAATATATCATGCCAGCTCTTTCTCGCCTGCCAGGTCTCTGTGGATAAGTCTGCTGCCAATCTAATATTTTTACCATTGTATGTTACAGACTTCTTTTCCCGGGCTGCTTTCAGGATCTTCTCTTTGTCACTAAGACTTGTAAATTTTACTATTAGGTGACGGGGTGTGGACCTATTCTTATTGATTTTGAGGGGGGTTCTCTGAACCTCCTGGATTTTGATGCTTGTTCCCTTTGCCATATTGGGGAAATTCTCTCCAATAATTCTCTCCAATATACCTTCTGCTCCCCTCTCTGTTTCCTCTTCTTCTGGAATCCCAATTATTCTAATGTTGTTTCGTTTTATGGTGTCACTTATCTCTCGAATTCTCCCCTCATGGTCCAGTAGCTGTTTGTCCCTCTTTTGCTCAGCTTCTTTATTCTCTGTCATTTGGTCTTCTATATCACTAATTCTTTCTTCTGCCTCATTTATCCTAGCAGTGAGAGCCTCCATTTTTGATTGCACCACATTAATAGCTTTTTTGATTTCAACTTGGTTCGATTTTAGTTCTTTTATTTCTCCAGAAAGGGCTTTTATATCTCCCGAGAGGGTTTATCTAATATCTTCCATGCCTTTTTCAAGCCCGGCTAGAACCTTGAGAATCGTCATTCTGAACTCTAGATCTGACGTATTACCAATGTCTGTATTGATTAGGTCCCTAGCCTTTGGTACTGCCTCTTGTTCTTTTTTTTGTGGTGAATCTTTCCGCCTTGTCATTTTGTCCAGATAAGAGTAGATGAAGGAACAAGTAAAATACTAAAAGGGTGGCAACAACCCCAGGAAAATATGCTTTAGCCAAATCAGAAGAGATCCCAAATCGTGAGGGGGGAGAAAGGGGATAAAAAGAGGTTCAGAAAGAAGAAAAAAAAAAAAGAAAGAAAGAAAAAAAGAAACAATTAAAAAAAGAAAACCAATAAAAAAATATAAAAAGGAAAAAATATATATATATATTAGATATACTAGTTAAAAAACGTTAAAAAAGAAAAGGGTAAAAGTTAAAAAAAATTAGCAGAAGAAGAAAAATAAATTGAAAAAGAAAAAAAAGTTAAATTAACTACAAGGCTAAAGAATCATGGGGAGAAAGCCATGAGTTCCAGCTTTGCTTTCTCCTCCTTTGGAATTCCGCTGCTCTCCTTGGTATTGAAACTGCACTCCTTGGTAGGTGAACTTGGTCCTGGCTGGGTTTCTTGTTGATCTTCTGGGGGAGGGGCCTGTTGTAGTGATTCTCAAGTGTCTCTGCCCCGGGCGGAGTTGCACCGCCCTTACCAGGGGCCGGGCTGAGTAATCCGCTCGGGTTTGCTTTCGGGAGCTTTTGTTCCCTGAGCGCTTTCCGTAGAGTTCCGGAGGGCGGGAATGAAGATGGCGGCCTCCCGGTCTCCGGCCCGGAGGAGCCGAGAGCCCGGGGCCCCACTCCTCAGTGCACCCTCAGAGAACAGCGCCGATTTACTCCCGTCACCCTGCCTCCGGCCGCGCTCCGAGCTGACCGAGCCTGCGACCGGTTCAAGGTAACCCCGAGCTTAGAGCTCACTCCTCGGCTCTGTCTCTGTAGCCGGCTTCCCTGTTCTAATACCTGTAAGCTCTGCGACACTCAGACACCCCCGATCCTTCTGTGACCCTGCGGGACCTGAGGCCACGCTGACCCTGCGTGGGCTTCACCCCGGTTAAGCCTCTGGAGCGATGTCCCTCAGCGGAACAGACTTTTAAAAGTCCCGATTTTGTGCTCCGTTGCTCCGCCGCTTGCCAGGAGCCGGCCCCTCCCCCCGTGGTCTATCTTCCCGTCGCTTTGGATTCACTTCTCCGCCCGTCCTACCTTTCAGAAAGCGGTTGATTTTCTGTTTCTAGAGTCGCTGTTCTTCTTCTCTTCGATCTCCCGTTGGATTTGTAGGTGTCTGCAATCTTTAGATAAGCTATCTAGCTGATCTCCCGCTACCTGAAGTAGTCTCAGCCTGCTACTTCTCCGCCATCTTGACTCCTCCCCCACCGTGAAATTATTTTTTCATGGATGTTTTATTCCAGCGCGCTTAAGTACAGAGTAGGTGTTAACATTTTATAAATAATGACTATGTGACAGAAATTGGGTGCAAAGCTTAAAGAAAACTCAGTCCTCTATCTTTCGGTAAGTAGGCTGCTCAATCTGCTTCAACTAATCTTTCAGAGTCATCTTTTGGTTTGTGTGTCTATGTGTCTAGTGGGTAGAATAGGGATGGGATAGAAATGACTTTTTCTCTCTCATTTTTTTCTCTCATTCCCTAAATTTTCCATGTTTTTCTGTCCAATATTTTTATTTATCTCTGGGTATGTATATATGCTTGTGTATATAATTACCTCAGTAAGACTGAAAACAACAACAACATCCAAACAAAATTAGAATCCACCATCTCAATAGTTGGAATGAAAGACAAACTGAAGTTTTACTCACATCTATGCTAAGTCCTATACTAGTATTTAAAAAAAAAGGGCCAGTTGCATTAAGACAAGACTAAGAGACAAATGGCTTTAAAACAGCTTTATTTAGGGGCACCTGGGTGGCTCAGTGGGTTAGGCGTCTGCCTTTAGCTCAGGTCATGATCTCAGGGTCCTGGGATGGAGCCCCGCATCGGGCTCTCTGCTCAGCAGGGAGCACTTCCCCCTTTCTATCTGCCTGCCTCTCTGCCTACTTGTGATCTCTCTCTCTCTCTCTCTCTCTCTCTTTCTGTGAAATAAATAAATAAAATCTTTAATAAAAAAAAAAAAAACAGCTGTACTTAGCAACCATATCACACTGTTCACACAGTTTAGAGTCTAATATTTTAATATTAGGCCACATGAAGAGAGGCCCAGTAGCAAGAGGGAAGATTGTCCCATTCTTTGCATGAGTTAGAGAAAACTTGGAGCAATCTTCACAGTTTAAGAGGGAAAAAAGGATAGAGACCAGGTATAAGCTTTTAAACTATTACAAATTAAGAACAATTTGGGGAATTAAGTACACTTCACTCAAGAAGAAAATATACATGGCACATATGGAGGAGAAACTAAATCTATTCTGTTATTCCACAGCATAGTAATGGGACCAATGGAGAACGCAAATCCCACTCACACAAGAAGAAGTCCCTGACAACAGATTAGGCTACTTGGGAATGTAGTGAGCCTTGATTGCTGAAGCTGATCCCTCCAATAAAGACTGGATACTGTTTGTTAGGGTCACTAAGGAGAGCTCAACCACAAGGCAGCACTTATATCAACTGACCTGCTAAGTCCTTCTCACCCTGAGACTCTATCATTCAGGGAAAGAAATGGAAATTGAAGAGTGATCAATGTGGAGATAAGAGATACTTGGTTTGGAATTGATGTATGTATGGTTTGGAAATGATGCTATGTGTCTTCTTCTTGGGCCATGTGGGATGTGATCTCACCATGACTTTGTGTGGAGAGCAATTCCTTGCCTTCCTAAGATGCTCTTGAGGCTCAGCTATAATTTGATGCTACCTATTGGTGCAGCTTTATCTTCTCTTTCTTTGTTGTGTTAGAGAAGAGACACGAAATGACTGTGTTCTCCAGGATTTCTTGAAGGCCATTTCAAGCCACAGATGATGGTGATGGTGGTGGTGGCAGTGGTGGTGGTGATTTTGGTAGATGTTGCAATCCCTCCTATCTTCTCCTCGGGACCAAGGCACACTCATTCATGCAGACCCCAAAGCGTATACTGCTGAAGACTGGCAACTGAATCTCTCTCCAAGAATGACTTCACTGAAAGTTATGCATCTGACATGTAGGTAGCCTGCATGCAATGAGTAGAGGCCCAGTCCCCTTGTCTTCACTTGGGACAACTCGAAAGTGTTATTTCAGCACTGTGACTTCCTGTGGCCTCTCCTGAAACTTCGCCAGCATTCACCTTCTCTCCAAGCTTCCTTCTCACACTCCTTTACAGGTATTTTAGGGAAAGGTGTTCACCAATAAACCTATTCTAGTAAATCCCCTGTTTCTAGGGAACCAACCTAAGACCACATAGCAATTATGCCGTCATCATAGCAATTATGATGGGAACAAAGATGCAATTTGTGATAGCAATTATGATGATGACGACAAAGATGATTGAAGCAGGAGGGCCAGTGGCAGTAGTGGAGAAGGAAATCAAGCTGAATTCCATCTCACTGCCCTTTATACTAGCAAATAAAAAGGTTCATTTGGTCTTCATAATAACTTGTGAGTGGGCAGGGGCCTGAGACGTTCCCAATCTACAAATAAGGGAGTTGAGAAATGCAGTTGGTGATTTGCTCATGATCATATAATTAGGGATAAATTTTATAGTAATTCTGTCTACTGGTTCTCATTTTAATGTTATTTCACTGATTATAGTGCCTGGCACATCAAAGAACTCAGAAATATATTTGTTAGCTAAATTAGTGTGATTTCATTGGTCCTTTATCTTTCTTTTTTCCCCTCCACTAACCCTGCAAATTAGGATAAAAGGGGGGAATATTATATATTAATAATCCTAATTTTACAAGCGAATCATAATTTCAAATCTGCTGTATTATTTTTATCAACAAATTTGCTAATACTCACCAGCTGACATGACCAACTTCTTTTGTTTAGAAAATATGATGACATACTCGAATAATGCACAGGGCAAAGAGAAAGAAAACTGAAGGAAGACTTCCATGACATGTTGGCACAGAGTACTGTGATCCTGGATTTATGTTTATCATAGACCGGTGTAACTTGAATAACAGGTCAATGTACATACAGAAATGTATGTAAATAACAGAAATGTACATACCTCAGCCCAGTAAGTATACATGGTGGGCTATTCTTGAATAAAAAATTTGCCACCATTGTAGATACAAAGAAAGCCTTTAGAGAAAACCATCCTGGTTCTGGAGAGCATGGGAGCGCTAAGAAATGTTTGTTATTATATAAAATGCAGTGATATGGCAATGAATTTAAAAGAATTTGAGTCCACGTTTGAGGAGGTGTCACTGGTTAAAATATTGCTGACGAAAATCTTGCTCCCCTACTTCGATTTTGCTTTAATAAAGTTCTTGTTTGGCTTGTTAAGCCATGGACTTTAAATGCTTTCAGGCCAGCTTGTTTAATTAACTGCAGAAAGACTCCCTGTGGTGACCTGGGCCATTTCACTTTGCAGGAGTTTTAGGTGAAGATATTCTGTTGCACAGAGAGGAAATCTTAAGTGAGGTAGGTCATTGCAACTGAGAGAAAATCAAAACCATTATTCTTCTTTCTTCGCAGTGGATTTAGACCCAGTGTAAAGAACAGCTGGAAACAGAAAGGGTTTCATTCATTTAAGGAGCCATTCTGTAGTTTGATTCTTAAGTGATGACTGTTGCTAGCAAAATTACCTAGCATCTACATTCTGATAATGCTTCCTCTCTTTCCACGGTCCTATGTGACTTCAAAGTAGTGAAAAATAGAATACCTTTATTCTAGGATGCAGAAACTATAATGAGAATGATCAAAATGATTTATCCAAGATAAATGGCCAAAAATGTTGGGAATGTCACCATTGCTTTTTAAGTTGACTTCCAGTAATCTGATTCAAACAGAACTAACAAGAGTCTCGACATCTACAGGCAATTAATTAAAACAGTGTTTAATAAGAAACTTAGTATCGTAGAAAGATGATGTGATTCTCTGACCTTGAAAGTCATGATTTTTCAAAGTCTAATTTCTCATCCGTCCAATAAAAATAATTCCAATTTGGCGGGCCTGCTATGAGGAACAGATTTAATATTTACAAAACGTGCAGCATGGTGGCTGGCACATGGTAATTTGCTAAATAAATTACACTGACAATTACTGAACTGTGCTTTGAAATTAGAAATGATTTCCAATACGCTCAATACGAAACAGAACAAAATGAACAATTAAAATTTGTTTTCCACGTACCTAATAGTTTTCCGCAATTTTAAGCTGTAATAACTGCTTTAGGTCACTGGTGGCCTGAAGCTGCTTAAACCGCTTGACCTATAATCGGAGGACGCTGTAATATCTTTGAGAACCTGAATTAAGAAGCAATGTCTGCATTTGGAGACACAACGAAATCATACATGTTTCCTCTCAAAAACTGATAGCTAAAGAGAACTCAGAAGCCCACCGATCTATCTCAGAAAGATGCCTGCCCCCCGTGTCAGACCACCTACTGCTCTAATGGGGGGTAGGGGATGAAATTTGAAGTGAAAGTATGGGTTTGGAGAAGGTTGCTTTGGATGATTCTTTTGGAAAAAGCAATCAATCTGGACGAGATCTGATAGGATCTTTTTGACATGGCAGATATATTCCTTTTGGTTATTGTTCCTTCCGTTTTTCAATGGTACAATCACTCCAAATCCAGTAGAGGAAATTTCTAGTCAATCCAGTAAAGACAGAAAGCATCCAAATAAACATTTTGATATTTTCCAAGAGTTTCCTGGGAAATTCACTCACTTATCAATTCTGTTCAGTAGAATTAGCCATACTTCAGTTCTCTGCAGACCCAACTTTGAATAGAGACTGACAGCTTTTTCCTCAGAAAGAATGACAACTGTAACACCATCATGGGTTCCATTGTGTCTCCAAAAAGATACACGGAGGTCCTAAGCCTCCAAACCTGAGAATGGAAACTTACTTAAAAATAGGGCCTTTGTTGGGGTGCCTGGGTGGCTCAGTGGATTAAGCCTCTGCCTCCAGCTCAGGTCATGATCTCAGGGTCCTGGGATCGAGCCCCACATCAGGCTCTCCGCTCAGCAGGGAGCCTGCTTCCCCCTTTCTCTCTGCCTGCTGCTCTGCCTAGTTGTGATCTCTCTCTCTCTCTCTCTCTGCATCAAATAAATAAAATCTTTAAAAAAAAAATAGGGCCTTTGTTGGTGCAACCAAGTTGAGGCAATAATGGATTTGGGTGGGCTCCATTCCAATGACGACTGTTCTTATAAGAAAAGAGAAATTCAGACACAGATACACAGAGGGAAGATGATTATGTGAAGATTGGATCAGAGATTGGGGGGAATTATATTGCCACAAGCCAAGGGGTACCATGTGTTTCTGGCAGCCACCAGAGGCTAGGTAGAGGAAGGAAGGATCTTTCTCTAGAACCTTCAGAAAGGGGGCGCCTGGGTGGCTCAGTGGGTTAAAGCTTCTGCCTTCAGCCCAATCATGATCCCAGGGTCCTGGGATCGAGCCCCGCATCGGGCTCTCTGTTCAGCAGGGAGCCTGCTTCCCTCTCTCTGTCTGCCTGCCTCCCTGCCCACTTGTGATCTCTGTCTGTCAAATAAATAAATAAAATCTTAAAAAAAAAAAAAAAACCTTCAGAAAGCATGGCTCTACTAGCTTTTGCTTTTGGACCTCTAGACTCCAGAACTTAGAGACGATCAAGTTCCGTGCGTAAAGCCGACCAGTCTGTGGAAGTCTGTCCCAGCATCCCTAGGAAACAAATACAATACCCATAGCCATTTTGATGTAAAAAAATGAAGCTTGTAAAGTTAAAGCAATTGCCCAAGATCCCCTGAATAGTAACAGGTACTCCTTACTTCATATATGATATAGGCGGCACACGGTTCATGTAAGTTTATTTCTCTTCAATAGCTGAATAGCTTTTGAGATATAATTTACTGAATTCTCTACTTGGCCTTTATATCAACCCACAGGCAAAACAGTCTGACTCATTTGTTTAAAAATGACCTTGAAAACCGCCGAAGAAAATTTGTACATAATGCACAGTTTACATTTTGTTTTTCTCTCCTCTTACTGTAATTTATGACTAACGCTTTTCTTCGAGTCTCCCGTGAATTGAAAAAGTCTCATAATATAGGCCTCCACTTTTTCATTGTTGCTGCTGCTTAAATATAGCAAACGGGCGTCTGGCTGGCTTAGTCAGAAGGACCTGCAACTTTTTATCTCGGGGTTATGAGTTTGAGCCCCATGTTGGGTGTGGAGATGACTAAAATAAATAAAGAGATATCTAGATAGATAGATAGATAAGTAAAATGTGAATATTGTTTATGGCATAAATAGGAATGTTCTAGGTTAAAAACTCCTTGCCTTCTCAGAGCTTTCAATGTTCAAATGCACAGTGAATCTCTAAGAAAGGGACATGTTTTGCAAGATTTCTCACTCTGGCTTTTTTGTTTTGTTTTTGTTTGTTTGTGGTGCCCTTTGGGAATGGCCACTCACAGAACACACTTAGAAAAATATCATTCGACATAATTATTTTTAAACACAAGACATCTTCCACGTGACGATACCATAACCTATCAGTTCCTTACTCTAGAAATCGAGGAATCATTACCTCTGATGTACTCCTTGCATACTTTGTAAAACTCTCCTCCTTTTGAGAATAGTATAGGTCAAGGATTCTAGGATGCACATTGTGTGCAGTTTACCATCCCAGGAGACGACATGTCTCCCAGGCAGAGACATAGCTTAACTACTTTCATTTCTTTTTCTTTTTCGTTTTCTCTTCCGATGCACAGAGTGAAAGACGGTGAAATTTAAATAATTACACTTAAAAGAGCTCTTTCAACAAATAACAAAAAATTGTAACTTGAAACACTGTTACAATGTCATTGGCAAGTTTTCTTCGTCTTTTTAATGGAACATAAATATTGGTATATCTTAGGATTTATGGGTCTTGCATTCTGTTGGTACTTCTTTTGGCACCTAATATAATACCTTACAGAGAGAAGATGCTCAATAAATGTCTAATAAAAGTAAGTAATAAATCAAAACATAAAGCCCTCTGAAAATGTTATTTCCATTGAAATATATTGCCTAGGTAAATGTGCTCCAAAGCTATCCTAAAATACGAATGGATCACATCCTTGTTCTTTTTAACACCCTATGGTGGTTTCCCATTTCCTGAAAGATGAACTCCTAAGTCCTTAATGTGCACAAAGATAATTCACAAACTGTCACACGTCTACCTTTTCAATCTCGTCTCCTCTCACACCTGCCCCAGCCTGCACTTTAGCTACACTCAAATCTCCTTGGTTTCCCCAAACTGCGAGTTTGCTTTCCAGTCTCTGGAAATCCTATCCCTGCTTTCCCGGGACGAGCAAGCCCCTCGTTACCCTTTTGACCCAGCTTAGGTACAGCCCCTTCATGAAGCTCAGGGATGAGCCATTTCTCTTCTCCCATGATTCTCTTCTCCCATGACCACCTGGATTTAATAGTGCTGCGAAGCAAGTCACATTGTAACATAACTACTTATTCACTTGTATCCTCTCCCACCCAGAATGAGAGCTGTAATTTAGTAATCTAACACCAGATGAGGTTCCTGGCAATGTAGCACAGGATAAAGGAATGCTTGTTGGATTGGTTTGAGGGATGGCCTTGGAGGAAGATACAATTCACTGTGACTTCCCCAGCCTGCTCATTCATTCATCTGTTCATTCATCATACCAGTCTCTATGCGCCAGGTGCTGTGCTAAGCAATGGACATAGGGTGAAGACAAAACAAATGATCCCTGCTCTCCTGAAGTTTATAATCCCACAGGATAGAGTTTAAATATATAAGTGGACAAGGAAAATGTAACTGCACAATGTGTATGGTCTATCTGTAACTGGGCTGCCTGAGAGCCCTGTCTGTGAGTGGTGTCACTTTCAAAGTCCATCTGTAGGCTTGAAGAAAAAGGCGAATCTTGCCTAAAAGGGCCACTCTGACATGTGACATGACTGGTGACCCCTGGCTGCTATCTGGCAGAGGCACCTTGCTGACTACCCGGGATTGTTCTCCATTTCTTCCTCAATAATAGAGCATTGATTTATCTGGGGCCACAATGTGCCCAGCTGAAAGATGGCATTTTTGAGCCTCACTTGGAGCTAGGAATGGTCAATGAGATGTAGGCAGGAATGCTAGAGTCATGGAAAAGTTCCTTACAAGAGGCCAATTCATAATGTGATATGGCAATTATATCTTGATTTAAAAAAAATAGAGGCCAACTCAAGTAGAAAATGTGCCCTTTTGCCCTCCTTTCCTTTCTCTTGTCTGGAACATGGACATGATGGCTGGAGTACAGGTAGCCATTCTGGACCATGAAGATGCCTTGAGGATAGAAGGCATTTTCAAAAGATGGCAGAACAGAGAGAAGGAGCTGGCGTCCCCAGGGTCCCCATGGCCTCATGGGGCCAATTTTCTACTAGCCCTGAAATCCTTGTCTCTCACTTCTTAAGTACTGTAATTTGGGTTTATCATATATGCAGCCAATCCTAATCCTAATAGATACTATGATAAAGCTATCTGTCATGTTACCAAAAATTGAATAATAACTTGAATTTGTTTATAATTGTTGCGTTTAAAACTTGTTCATGCATTACCTTATCTGACACACTAAAAATCCTATAGGAAAATCAAGAGATACATTTATTTCACCCAGTTTATGCAAGAAAATCCACCAAGCCCACTCACGTATCTTAGACTTGATTCATGTTATTCCCTTGGTTTACAGACTTCTTTGTCTTTCCTTCATTAAGTCCTCCTTATTCTTCAAGACACAGTTTAGGTATCAGCTCTTAGAAGACTCTTCTTTACCTTCGTGCCTGTACTAAAGTTACTGTGACATGATTTTTGTGCTAACTTGAACCCACAAAGACTGTTTACAAAATTAATCTTCTTCCTTTGACGCAGAAAGTGTCCAAAAGAAAAATATTCTCCCTCTTTGTTGGTTCAAGGTAACTAGCCAGCAATTAGGACCCATGAGTCTTACTTTTGAAAACAAAGGAAATGGATTCTGATTTGGAGAGACTTGATAAAATAATTACCATTCTTGATTATCATCCTAATGTGATAAAATGGAGCCCCCGTCTAGTATCTCACAAGGTCACAGAATTCATTTCCCCAAGTGGTATATGCTGTCACTGGTGGGCCTTTAACTGGATATCTAGGACCTCTGGTGCATTTTTGTTTCGTGGGGGAGGAGGGGGATGTTTTTCAACCATTTTTCTCATTTGGTCTAAGACACTTGGATTCTCAAGCAGTACCAAATCGTCTATTACTCAGAACTCATTATATCACTTGTTCATTTAGATGAATAAATCTCAATGAACAATTCTATCAGAAGTGCTTCTAAAGGCGGGGGGTGACCCCTCGAATTTTCATTTCTCTGGGATTTGTGCATTTGGCAAACGAGGGCTTTGGTGTTTGCTACTTCAGAGTTCACAGGAGCTGCCAAGTTTCACCTTGGGCCTCCTAATTTGTTCCAGTGGCTTGGGTGAAACTAGCAGCATTTGTTTGAAAACGCTTCTTGCCAGGTTTTGTTTGCCAAGGCTGATGGGTTTCGTTACTGATTCAATAAGGCAGTGACGGCAGAGCCTGGCGGTTGTGCCGTGTGGCCGGGCATTGTGGCTCCCAGCCTGGGGGGCGGGGGACCTGGGAGCCACTGTTTCCATAAGAAACAATGGTTAAGTGGAAAAGGTCACTAGAGATACACTCTGTTAATTTGGTCAGAGTGCCTCTTGGAGAACAAAGCCGAGTGAAAGCAAACAACCTCCTCTTTCCAGGTCACTTTTGAAGCTTATCGTTATGAAGTATAAACAATCAAATTTCTTGGAAGCAAGTGTAGCCTTTTCAATAGTGCTCACAGAATCTCTCACACTGTGCGCTTTAATAAAAGCCAAGTATGCGTCTCTTTCGCAGGGGCCAGCAAGACATACTCGTGCTTGGGTTTACCAGGGCTTGGGGTGGGCTGGCTGGGGACTGGATAGTTAACTGCCAGCTGTTTTTTTTTTTTTTTCTTGTTATTGGTTAACATTACAGTTTCTTCCCCACCTGTTAGTGACACGTATTAATGCCCATTTCAAGATAAAGTTGTTCTTGTGAGCTACTGTGATGGAAGGCCTTCACAAGCCCAGACCTTGATAAACCTGAAATATTTACAACAATGCTGTTATTATAAGCCAGTCAAGACCAGGTTTTCTGGGGTTAGGCCTGGCCAGATCTTCTTCCTCCTGTACCTCCTGCTCTATTTTCCCTGTTCTTCTTCATCCGTGGAGGGATATAGAACTTTAAGTGGGTTGTGGTAACTGCTAATGAGCATTTCTTCTGCGGTGCACACGTGTTAATTTTGTGTTCATAGATTTTACTTCATATTCAGATTTTTAAAAACAGTTTTATATTGTCGACATTTATATCGGGTGCCCTTTGCTGAGGTTTTGTTCTTCTGTAATCATTGTTTCGTTTTTCATTATTCAGTAAGTAGATTTCCATAAAGCCTTCCCTCTGCTGGGTTTGTTTTGGTTTCAGGTACCTCTGATTTATCAAGGTCATTCTGGATTCTTATCAAGGTCAGACTCTCTCAGAGGATTTTAAGGCATCTGATTTAAGTGCCTGTGGGTCAGTCTGCTTCCCACCATACATTTCTTAGAAGATGAAATCTTAAAAGTAAATCCAATGTGCTTTGCTGAGATGCTCCAGTCCTCTGTCTAATCCCGTCCAAGGTGGTTGTCACCCTTCCTTTCTTGGCCTCGTGTCATAGCACACTGTTCGTAACATAACTAAATATGCAAGATTTAGGAACAGCCTTAAGTATATTATATTTTACTTTCTGTTCGGAATTAGAAACTCAGTCTAAGCCTCATAACAGCCTGTGCTGTCCTAGTAAACAAACCGTGCTCAAATTCTATCCCCTAAGTTATACAAAGAGCTTCTTTGTTATACCGTGGACCGGATCCCTTGGTAGACTGTCACCCAGCTGTGGAGGCTGAAGGGACAGGTGGGACCACAGGAGAACACGTTGCTTTGATCAATGATGATCTTGCCACACTTTTACGGTGGTGAAGGAACCAGATTAAGACGGATTTCAACATGGGAACCAAGGGATAAGTAGCTCAATATTAAGATACAATGAAACAGTAAATGCAGGGAAATAACAGACTTCTTTCAAGAAAATGAAAAACGTTTCCAATACTTTCTACCCAAATGATCTCTCAATAATGTTAATAATAGTAACAATAATAGAGACACCTGGGTAGTGCAGTTGGTTAAGCATCTGACTCTTGGTTTTGGCTCAGGTCATGATTCTGGGGTCATGATATCGAGCTCCTTGCTCAGTGGGGAGTCTGCTTAAGATCCTCTCATTCCCCGCTCTGTCCCTTCCCCTGCTGTCTCATTTTCTCTCAAATAAATGAATAAATCTTTAAAAAAAAATTGTAAAAAAAATAATCACCTTAATTCATATCCTTATCAACTTTAATTTTAATTCTGATAAACAGGCCCTCATCAAGTAATAGTACCATAAAACAGAGTCATGTTTTCATTCTGAACATTGTTATTTTATCTTATTATTTTTCATTATTATTTTTTAAAGATTTTATGTATTTATTAGACAGAGAGAGATATCACAAGTAGGCAGAGAGGTAGGCAGAGAGAGAGAAGAAGAAACAGGCTCCCTGCTGAGTGGAGAGCCTGATGCAGGACTCAATCCCAGGAACCTGGGATCATGACCTGAGCCGAAGGCAAAGGCTTTAACCCACTGAGCCACCCACATGCCTCAGAACACTGTTTTTTTATTCTCATTTTATTTCTTTTCTTAAAGCTTTTTGTCTTGGGACACCTGGGTGGCTCAGTTGGCTAAGCCTCTCCCTTTGGCTCCATCCATGCCAGCTCCTCGGCCTCTGTCTTCATTCATGCTATTTGCTACTTTAAGCATTACGTAGAATTGCAAGACAATTCTACTTTTATTCTACAACTTATTCTATAATTCTACAATTAAGATTTAAGTAGAATTGCAAGACAATTCTACTGCCAATATTTTCTGTGATGAGGTTTGTATGACCTTAGGTTTTATATATACATGTATATATATTTAAAAGATTTTATTTATTAGTTTGACAGAGATCACAAGTAGGCAGAGAGGCAGGCAGAGAGAGGGGGAAGCAAGCTCCCTGCTGAGCAGAGAGCCCGATGCGGGGCTCAATCCCAGGACTCTGGGATCATGACCTGAGCCAAAGGCAGAGGCTTTAACCCACTGAGCCACCCAGGTACCCCTGACCTTAGGTTTTATTTTAGAAAATCATTCTTCATATTATGGGAGTAGTAATATTTTCATATTGAAAAAAAAAGAGAACATTCTGCATGAAGACTTCACCTACTTCTGAAAACAATTAGCTGTGTGAATTACTGGTTTCCCCTTACATGTCAATGGAAAGCTTCTTAAGATCTAATTATGTAACAAATTTAATTGTAATGCTTAAATATATAAACATATTGAAAATGCTTTTAATGACCATTTTGTTAAGAATTCCACACTAAGACAAAAACCTTAATAGAGAAAACGGGTTAAAAGCTATGAACAGGAAATATATAGAGGAGATAACCCACAAGACCATCAAACATGAGATGTTTAATTCTATCAGTAATTAGAGAAATGCAATTAAGAGAATAAGAAAAATAAGAGAAATGCAAAGTAAGGCAATAATGAATATTACTTTGTACCTATTGCATTGACAAAAATTTGAAAACAATGTAACATCCAGTGTCCTTACCATACCTGACTGGACCAAAGACGAGCCCGTGACATCGGGCATTCTAGGTATAGGCAATTTATGAAGTATTCTACTTGGCTCAGAAAGATGAAATAGAAAAATCCTATTTGTTCCTTGAAAATCTGTATTCAGCAATTTTTTTTTTTTTAATGAACAAATTAAAGGGGACAAAGGAAGTCAGAGACATGAAGTAGAGTAGAGCCAGAGGGTAACAGCAACACTGATGGGCCATGATGTCCAGAGCTATGAGGGGTAGGGCTTGGGGTAGGTGAAGAAAACAAAGAGCCCAGAAATAACAGGACCCCCTGCAGAGAATAACATATAACAATTACTCTAGGGACGCCATAGAAGCAAAGAGATTAGCCTGGGTTTCTGCCAACCTCCTACCCTGTGTAGTTTGGGTATTTTCCAGTTCTCTTTTGGGGGGAGTGGTTGTTGGGGGGGTGTAGTGGGGCAAGAACATAAAAGATTTTTAAAAAGAAAACCTTCAAAATCCCAAAGGAAAAAATGACTAAAAAGATTCTTGTACCTAGTTAAATCCTCAATCGGGTATAAGGGTAGAATAAAGACATTTTCAGACAGTGCAAAGAAAACCCATCCTAAAATTCAAAGTGAGCTAAGATGTTTTTTGATAACTTTTTAAACATGCCAACATTTAATCAAAACAACTTAAATTCTTCTGAAGTTATAATGTTGACAAGTGTGTGATACCGAAAAGGTGAATTAAAACAGACTTCACACTATGTCGTCATTCCGCACCTGTTCAAACAGCGCTTTAGGTCCTCCTTCAAAATGTTTTAAGATACTAAAATATCTTAAAATTAGGGGTGACTGGGTGGCTCAGTCGTTAAGCATCTGCCTTCTGCATTGGGCTCCCTGCTCAGTGGGGAGCCTGCATCTCCCTCTCCCTCTGACCACAGCTCCCCTTGCTTGTGCTCTCTCTCTGTCAAATAAATAAATAAAATCTTTTTAAAAAGTAAAAAACACAACCTCTTAAATTTAAAATTAAAACATGGAAGATAGGGACACCTGGGTGGCTCAGTAGGTTAAAGCCTCTGCCTTCAGCTCAGGTCATGATCTCGGGGTCCTGGGATCGAGCCCCGCATCGGGCTCTCTGCTAAAAGAGGAGCCTTCCTCCTCCCTCTTTCTCTGCCTGCCTCTCTGCCTACTTGTGATCTCTGTCTGTCAAATAAATAAATAAAATCTAGAAAAACAAAACAAAAACAAAAACATGGAAGACAAATAAGACATGGAAGGACCAAGTTGGCTTCTCGAGGTTTGACAGAGCAGTGTGGGAGTCAGACATGAAAGGAAATGGCTACCAAGTCTACAGGGTGTAACAAGTTTGGCAATAGTAGAGGGAGATCCCAGGTACAGGGGAAGCACAGAGGAGGCCACGGCATACCCTTCCTGGGATTGCCATTGGTGAGGTGGTCTATTGGAGCAAAGCGTCATAAGATAAAGTAGAAGACAGATTGGGATGGAGGTAAAAGTTGCTGGGAGGCTGACATCTGGCTGAGAAGCTTTTAGGTAGCAGGGTATCTGCCAGACAGGGAAGCAAGACATAGGATGTAATTCAAGACAGCTGACATGCGGGGAGTGAAGAAGAGATTACGAGGCTGAAGTTGAAGGCAGGGGCAAAAACAGGTGCCGCAAACTCCAAATAATGTAAGGGAAGGTCATTTACATGAGAACACGTGAGCAGGTTTAAAGCAATATGGAGCGGCGAGGACTGTGCCAGGCGGAAAGGCGCATTCACTTTACTTCCGTAGATATGCTGACCCCTGAGCTGGCTCAGTCCTGCCAAATGTGAATCTGGTTGGAGAGGTAAGGGAAATGGGTCACCAAGTCTGTGTCCACAGGATTCTCAGCGTACTAAAGCTGGCAAATTGTTGCTGAAGGCAAAAGTGCTAGCGTGGGTCAGGAAATGCAGTCCTTATGATATACTAAGTTAGTGACTACTAGCAAATGATACATCTATGTTTACAAGTCCGAAGTGTTAACACAGCTATTTCAAATAGGTTGTTAGAAACAAAAATGGATGGGATGGTCTCTTGGAAATAGATCGACTAGACTATGACTGATGACAGTGTTAAGGAAAAGGGTGGGCATTTTGCAGAAAGTATAAATGGTTAATGGTATTAACTGTGGGATTCTCCCTCATGAGGTGACCTTTCAAGGAAGGGTGAGGTGTGATCTATCTAACAGAGAAAGCAAAACTATTCCTGCTTTGGAGGTAATGTTTAAAGCAAAGGGTTTTTAATTTAGTTTGGATTTTTAAAGTATTTTTATTTTTTTAAGATTAAGTATTTTAGAGAGAGAGTATGAGCAAGAGGGGCAGAGAGGGAGAGAGAATGTCAAGCAGTCTGTGCTTGGTGGGGGGCTCGATTACAAAACCCTGAGATCACTACCCAAGCTGAAACCAAGAGTCTGACGCTTAACCGCACCCCCCAGACGCCCCTTAGAGTATTTTTAAATTACAAATACACTATAATTAAGTTAATCATTTTCTGCAGTAGGGAACAAGTGGGATTTTTAAAATTCTATCTTAAGTTGTACAATACGTAAAAATACATGAAAGTAACTAGATACATGAACTCCATTGGTTACATCTTATAAAATATCCTTATTGGACTTGGTTGTCATCTGGGCCGTCTGTAATGAGTCCTAGGGCTTTGTTTCAGTTAAGCGGCTATAAGCTTATCATTTAAAAAACCCAAAGTATAACCGCCCCCCATCTGCCCATCTCCCTTATGCCCATTCGATGACGTGCAGGTAGAAGATCTGTTATGACAGTGGTTCCAGTTAGTGTCTCTACCGCGACCTGCACGTTATTAACCTGGAGAGACCCGAATCCTTTCTCAATTTCACATGCAGCACCGGCTGCTAACGGAAGTTCCTCACGAAAGTTGAAATCTCAAAGCACTTGTGCTCTTGGTGAAATATTTAGAAAGCTCGCAGAAGCTCCCCTCCTCCCCAAATGATGAGTCTGATGAAAAGAAATTAACAAGCCGTGTGGGGAGCCGCACATGATCAGCCATGCCTGCTGTCTAAGTCTGTCTGTTGGTTGTTGCTATGGCTACGGAAAGCCCGTGGAACCCAATGAGCTGTCTGCAGCAGTGCTCAGAGCACCAGCCATCTTACTTATGGGAAACAGTGTGGCATATTCTGCTGAGCTTCCCCCTGGAAGAAGCATTTATTGAAGAATCCATTCAGAGACGAGAGAGGCCAGGGGCATGCTGGCATGCGGTTATTAGAGCCCCGCACGCCTGCGAGCTGCCGTTTGGACGAGCCGTTGACGGCTGCTCTGATTAGCTGATTCGAGAACTTGGAATGCAGAGTGATAATGCTGCCTGTCGGCTCTCAGACAGCAGAAAAGGGTTTTGTCTTGGGAAGGCAAGCCTTCCCTGCAATATCATCGCCGCCGCTGCCTGGCTGCTCGCCCTGAAAAGGAGTGACCCAAAAGGAGGGTGTCACCGTCTGCAAACAGCGGTCCTGTGCCTGGCTGCTGCCTATGAGCGGCGGGGCTGAAGAAGCAGGTGTGTGCTCGGATGGGCACGGGGCTGGGAGGCAGGCGGCCGCTCTCGGGTGTACCTGCTTCCGTTAAAAGATTGTTGGCTCCCAGAGCTCTGCCTACCCGCTGAGGCCGAGGCTGAGAAGGTCCCTGTGTAGCCACTGGACAGACAGAGGTAAGCTTTTCTTTTTTTTTTTTTGCCCTTTTTTTAAAGCACGGTATAACAATTATTTGGAGCAAAACTTAACCTACAAGATTTATATTCATTGTGTTATCTGGATTTACCAAAGCAGTGTGCATGTACACACACACATGCATACATTTCCACAAAATAGTGCCAGAAACATAGAATTGTTTCAGCGATATGTCCTAGATATTGTGTGACCAAAAAAAAAAAAAAAAAAAATACAATATGCCTTGGAGTTTCAGATATTTAGTGTTTGAACAAACCATGACAGCTTGTTCTGGACAGTCTTCAGAACAACAATCTTTCTCCCTCATAAACAATGGGTCCTTTTATTAATTGCACTCGAACATATATTAAGAGAATTACACGGGAAATCAGCAGCTTGGAAATTGTGGAGCATTTTTGAAGCCTCATCAAGGATTTATTTCACTCTCCACACACCAATGCATACATTTAAATTCAGGAATTCCGTAGGTCACCATCGCCAGTGGGTTTTGTACTTGCCTATCCTGAACTTCGAGTCTTGGGTGCCCTTTGATTTCATTGAGGGTAGTTGTAAAGCAAACGGTGTCGATACTAAAAGCTGCTCACCGTCCTTTCCTGGTGTCATGCATGCCACGCTAGCCCAGAGCACAACACCCCCATTGTGCTCCCCCGGCTTGGAATCCAAGGAAAGAAAGGAAGCGAAATCTCTGCATTGAGTTCAAGCCCAGCTATGGTGTGTGCCGGTAAAACTTCTTTTATTGCCCGGTTTTTCTCACAAGCAGATAGGTTTCAGAGATAGAGTGAAACCAAAAACACCACACACCTCCTACAAACGTACGCTACCATTCCCGGTGGATGTTTGCTGTCAACTGCTACAAGATAATAGCACAGACTTTGGATTGCAGTAGAAACTGCCCCTTAGTGGGTAATTCTTTGATTTAGAGTCTCTTAGGAACAGAGCTATTACTGTGAATTGAAATTGGTCAGTCCAGTTGAAATCCTTGATGAGGAAACGACCAGATGAAGACTACATTTGGTTTTAGCAACATTCCAGCCTTACCCAAGTCAGTCCTATGGTTGGTCTTCCAACACATCGGATCATTTATAGTGATAGGTAATGAAAAACATTTGGTTGAAAACTTTGAATAAAAACCTCCCCTGAGGATTGAATCTGCCATGAAACGTAAAATAGTGTCTAAGATCTACTTCTAAGAAATATATTTTTATCTGCTACCTTTTCCCCAAAAATATGGATGACACCTTTTAATCACCTTTTAATTAAGTATAATAATATAATTTTCATGGCTACATATGAGCGTACGTTTACCCATTTCACAGGTACAGCAACGTCAACAGCCCTCAGAGAAGAGAATTAAAAAGTATACGATAATAGTTTTCACAACTTATGTTCTAAAGGTCACCAGTATTCAAGATATCAAGACACAGACTGAGAAAACTCAATCTAGGGATTCATGTCCAAATGTTTAATGATGTTAATGATGACAAATAGGAATCATGTCTTTCTGTGCCTGGGAGCCTTGTATGGGGGAACATGGTGAAGTGATAGCATTACATTTCACCTATGCTTAACTTTCAAAGGAGAGCTAAATGAACAGACTTAGTTTTGGGTTAAATTCTATAAAAATAGCCACCAAGGAGGTGATCCTGTTGCAAAAGAATATAAGGCGGAGAGAGATTCTCTCCCAATTTAATTCCCTTCAGAGCTTTGCACTTAAAAAAAAAAAAAAATTAGAATTAGCGCAGTGAGAAGACCTGCAGTGAGAAAACAATTTCTTGTCAGTTTCTCTTAGGGCAACTTGTAGAAGAGCAAGGTGCTGGATACCTGAGGCGTACCTGCCTGCTGTGCCCTGTTGCCTTCATCAGAGCACTGTGTGTGACAGAGCCTTGTCACACTTGAGTGTCACACAGAATTTATACCTGTGTTCTTATTTTTTCCTACATTAATAACCTTTTAAAGGCAAAATGCTATGAAAGATTAGCATTCTAAGTCCACTGGTGTGGGTACATCAGCTGTTATTAATTCATCACCTTTGAGAACCACATAACAGAGAAAAAATTCCTATCTTTCAAGATTGCCCCTTAGCTTTTGTCTATTTACGTATCCTTATTTTCCCAGCTCACTTGCTAGCAATATCGAATACTTCGTAATTTCCCAGTTCACTTGTTAGCAATATCAAATACTTTGTTAATTTCCCAGATGCATTATTCCAAAGTTTTGCAAAGCCTTTGCACAGACTTTTTCTTTAAATCTCCCCCCGGGTGGCAGGCACCTGTCATGCATCTTTCAGAATATAGCTAGGCTGTCTCCCCAGACACTTCCTTACTTTCTCTTTCAGCTATATCTGAACCCGATGTCTATATTCTGTCCACTGCACCAACCATATTGCATTTGTCTCTGCCCACAGGCTCCCAGAGTTTTATTGACCCCTGAATGTACTTTGTCCAGGGTCTCTGACTTTGCATTCAGTCATTATCCTGTTAACCTCAAACGTCACTGTTTTCTTCTTAGTTACTGTAAATACAGACTTGATCTTGAAACAGAAATCCTATTATATGTTATACTACCTTTTATCAGAGAAACTCAAGATATGAAAACAGCAATGAGGCTCTAATTTCCCCAATACTGAAAATACAGCTTCAGGAACACAATTTGATGAAAGCTCTAAATGTCCTATATCAGAATTTTTTGAGGAAAAAAAATTTACAACATGTAAATTTTGAACAAAAAAGGGGCTTGAAAACTTTAGTAGTTAGAAGAGGCAGTTTTTCTATTTACAGGTATTATGAAGTTTGCCAGGGAAAATAAGCATACTAAGTACTGCTATTAAAAATTTATTCTAAAATCAGACCATTTAAAATTAATTTGGAATTGCTGATAATTGCTGATTCTAACAAAGATATTTATGGGGTTGTTTTTCATACTGAAGCTAGAAAAAAGTAGAGCTCATGAACTGGAAAGAGATCAAATAATTGACACAAAATCTATGATCACAGAGTTTCTTTTAATTTTCCTAAATAAGCCTAAAAGGTTACTGGTAATCAGTAGTTACATTATGCCTCCCTAGAACGTGGGTTCCTGGGTGAGGGAGAGAATATTCTGTGAGTACCTCTCTTGATAGAGACACAATTTTGGTTATAGACACTTTTCACATTTTTTCTATGCCAGATGGCATGGTAATTACTTTTTTAAGTAGGCCTAAATGTTTATAGCCATTTTATGGAAAAGTTACCACAAAGCTGCAATCAAAAGTAAGAATGGATTAGGAATTTTACTAAGAAGAAATAATATAAAATCCTCTGTCTCCAAGATAACCATTTGGCAGCAAAAGTTGTAATCAGTATTATATGAATTTTTGTGGATAAATTAACAGATTAGGAAGTTTAAAATATCTAAATGTTTGGAATTAGAAATCAAAATATTTAGGAAATCCCTTACATTCAGATTTGTAGGCTTTTTCACATTGTCTTCCGGCACTAATTTTATAATAAAAATAAGATAAATGGCAACTCTTAATTATCAAGCTTTCTGTCCTTTTAAGGCTGACTGTGGCCACCTTCCAGCTGATTTTAAGGTATAGCATGCTAATTAAATAATAGCATAAGAGGACATTTGTTCTATTTATCTTAAAGACTAATCATGTTTAATCAGTTATTTTAAATTATATATAGCATTTAGATTTCAGGAAACACGATTCCATAGTAGTTCTGCATCATTTTTATTATTTTATATATATATATATATATATATATTTTTTTTTTTTAAAGATTTTATTTATTTACTTGACAGAGAGATCACAAGCAGGCAGAGAGGCAGGCAGAGAGAGAGGAGGAAGCAGGCTCCCCCAGAGAGCAGAGAGCCCGATGCGGGGCTCGATCCCAGGACTCTGAGATCATGACCTGAGCCGAAGGCAGCGGCTTAACCCACTGAGCCACCCAGGCGCCCCTATTATTTTATATTTTAAGTAAGTTATATATCAAAGGTCTAAATTATTTATAACTATATTTGATATTCAAACAAAATGAGTGTTTGCTTTTTGCATTTTGTAATAAAGTGTTATACTATTTGATTATATTAGATACTTTTTAAAAAGTTCCTCAAATTAATGATTTAATTATGGATATGTCTATTAAGTTCTAAACTCTCACTGCAAAAAATTATATGGTGATTTTTAAAAATCTCTACATCATTACTGAAAAAGTTGAGACTTAAACTTCTAGCCATAAGGAAACACCTTTGTAACTGCTAAGTTCTAAATACTGACGACTATGAACTCTTATTCATCTTCAGCTAAATTAAGATAATCTTATTTGAATAAGTGACAGAGAATCAACAAGGATAAGTTTCTTTGTTTGTCTGTTTTTTAAGTTTTAGCAGATAACATAGCCGTATAGAACTGCACTATACTTTATTGTCCCCTTGTTTTCAAAACAGAAATGTGTGTTTTACCAACTAGCAATTTTAGCCAAAAGACGGTGGTTTCCTCTTCCCCATACAGGTCAGATATGCATAAATCCAGCATTGATTCTGCACCTTTAAAAAGCATTATTTGAAGGGGAAAAAAAAAGCTTTCATATTTCCTGAATCTAGCCAGAGATCTTTCAAAGAAAATTTTCCTACCTTAAAAAAAAAATCTAGCAATATTCTCATTATATTTGCTAATTTATTTTTATGTCCATGTTATAATTTAAGGGCAATTTATTTTTAATGAAGTACACTATTTAACAATTTCAGTGATTTTTAAAATCTGTACTGTTGCGTACTTTAAAAATTTTTTATTTTATTTAATGTAGACATTGAATCTTCTAGCTTTCTTTGAGATGTCTTCTCAGTAGTCAGTATAAAGTGCACATCAAAACTACTTTCTTATAATTAACAGACCCTCTGCTTTAAGTAGGAGATTTGGTGTAATCAATGTAGCAATAATTCTTCTTTTTAGATTCTTTTTCCTAATAATTTTTTTTTCAGGGATAGCTGAATGTGAGGAATGGCATAAAACTCAGAGGCTCTAAACCCCTTGATGTTCTATCCAGAACAGCATCCTTTAGGGACTAATGTGGCTCTAAGGATAGGCCATAAGGAATCCAAAAAACCATGGCAAAAATAAGCTTGTAACCAAGTTCTGAAGCTCATGTAAAAATTCTCTATGAGTAAAGGCAGGGAATGGCATGAAGAATGGTGTTTT
Organism: Enhydra lutris kenyoni; assembly: GCF_002288905.1. Lineage (NCBI taxonomy): Eukaryota > Metazoa > Chordata > Mammalia > Carnivora > Mustelidae > Enhydra > Enhydra lutris. The sequence continues at coordinate 16,212,063 of NW_019154095.1, read as the reverse complement.
TTAAATGCACAGAAATAACATATGCAAATGAGACATTCTATGGAATTATTATTGGCCATGCTGTAGAAAGTGTTTCGGTATAAATGTTCGTTCTGTCCTCCTCTAAAAAGTCAAAGTTCCTGTACCTTCTTCTCAGTAGGCGTTGTTAGCTTCTTCAAAGACATTTGAGCTTCTGTGAAGGTGACCATGGTAGAGACAGTAGCCCGTTGATTAAAACAAAACAAAACAGAACAAACAAATACGTGCATATGCTTTTGATTTTGTGGGAAGTCAGCATGGTGACAAGTTTGGACTGTATTAATATTAGAATATAATGCTTTATAAGTCTTCTACACTTAACATTACTAACCAAAAAGTTTAAGAAAGTGTCACTGGGCTGCTTTAAAAGTAAGTTATTTTGTAGATTTTCAAGATGCTTTCACATCTAAGTGTTTCAATTCTCTGTGCTAAAGTTAACATGGGAAAAAAGATTCGGTAGCAATTTCATCTATCCTGTGCTCATTGTGCCGTCTGGTGAACAATTTGAGCCCTCTCTGAAATAAGGATACTTAATCTGTCAGATAGATAACTGCAGTAGAGTAAATGTCTTGTACTACATCCTGTGTGGATAAATAATTTCTAGAAGAATTTGCCTCGTAATATCTAGATTTGAAAAGGTATACAGCAAAGCATTATCAGTAGTGACGATTAAAAAAAAATTTACAGCCACTTAGTAGTTCTGGAACAGTGTGAATTAACTTGTGTTGTTTGATGTCCCTTGAGCACTGGCTTGAACCCGTTTCGGTTCTGGAAGTCGCGAGGGTGGGGAGTGTCCAGAACTGGCAAGAGGAAAGGTACAGGTTGCTTGGGCAGAGCGAAAGCTATAGGGAAAACTCAGCTCGCTTTAGAACAGCAGCTGGAATGCAGCAAACAACTCAAAATATTGATTATTAAGTCTTCAATCAGTATTAGTTGAATGATAAGTGACACCTAGTGATCAATTCTTCCCCCTGTGTTGTACTAATGCCAACACACTGATTGGAAAACACTGCTTGAGTTTAGAGATAAAATAATAATTTATAAGAATTATGATTTTTTTGGAAATCATAAATCAAAGGAGAAAAAACATAAAAATTTTAGAAAGTGCTATTATTTTAGAAAATAAAATATAACCGTTCTGGTAAAGGAGGTATATTGAATAATTTATATAAAACAAGTCAGTTATATGATCAGCTTCTAGACCACGTATCATATAAAAATTCGTGTTTCTAAATAAACTCAATTTCAAAGAATTCAGGATATGTTACCAGTCATCTGAATTATTGACCTAAAAAAAACCCTTTATTTAATAATTATGTAAAACAAGAGTGGAACCAGAAGCCTAGATAGAGCTCATTTGGTGAATAATTCAGACCAAGAAAAATTGATTTCTGCTCCCAATTTTCTTAAAGCTTCTGGTTACAGTCACATTCATCAAGCGATGTGATCAACTAGAGAGTTAAATTTTTCCTTCTTAAATAAGACTAAGAGAGAAAAGTTCAAACCTAGAATTACAAAATTTAAGATCTTCATATTAAGGCCTTAAAATATAGCTAAAAAGAGAATTCAGGATAGAAAAAGTGTCAGTCTGGGAGGTATTTTCAAGTTAAAAAACCATATGAGCTGGAAGACTTTACAAGGTCAGTCAAAATGTCTGCTTCTGGTTAAACCTAAGAACACAATAAAAACCTGAATAGCTAGATTTCAATAAACTACAGAAAAAATATTCAATTTTTTCAATCCAAAAGATGTTGATAATATAAAATTATATAGAGTTTAGTCTGTGCTAGCTACTATCCCAAGAGCTTTATACATGTTAATTTATGATGAAGGATCTGGAAAATCACATAACCTTTAAGGTCATTTGAACTGAAATTTTCTGTAAGTATTTAAATGATCTTAAATTATTTCCCAAAGAGAGATTTCATCAACAACACATTCAGTGAATGTGTTGTTCTTCTCAGAAGAGAGCATCTTCTTAGATGCTCTCACCTCAGTTTGTACATTACATTTTTTATCTCATTTTAATGAAGTTTTTGTATGTGTCTAATATTTCTACACAGAAGTGAACTCCATGAGAGAGCAATAGAATTTTCTTTCTGTTTTTACCACCATCATCTTGCCATGTGTATGGCCAAGAGTAAATGGCTGATTAGCCCAAGTAAGTAGTTGTATCAAATGTCAACAAATAACATTTACATACACAAAAAAAGATACAGAGTCAAAATAATATATACTGTATGTGATTCCATGCAACTTTCATCGTAAGAAAATTAATTCAGTCCACACATCCTTAGTGTTTGTTTGCTAGTTTGTTTTGTTGTATGTTTTTTTTTTTTTTTATAGTTTGGTTGATTGATGGTTTTGGTTAGAATGTTTTTCATTTAAACACTAGTTTAAATGTCAGAGCAATCCTTTTTAAATCCTCAGACTCCTCAACAGAGGAAACACGATCTGAAATGATCTGGCTGGCTTAAACCACCATAGACTTCTTCCCTGATTTAATCTCTTGAACTTTAACTATGTATTGGTTATTTCTGACAATCGGGAAAGCAAAAATGTGGGAAAGCATAGATTTGACAACCTCCGTTGTCAGAAAAACTATTATTCTTTTTTAAAAAATAGATCTGTTTTGGGAAAAAGGCTTTTTTAGGTCAATAATTCAAATGACAAGTAATATATTCTGATTCTTTGAAACTTGTTTAGAAACATGACTTTTTATATGATATGTGGTCTGAAAGCTGATTATATCACTGACTCCTCTCTACGAGAGATTTAATTTTATAAGACTAACAGAATTGACTGATTTATATAATAATGACTTTTTTCTTGAATTAAAGAAAAACTTCCTCCTGAAGTACACAAAGTGTTTTTAATATGTTTTAAATTAATTTCTAGATTTATTGGCAGCAGAGAGGAGCTCCATTACCTTCATTATATAAATAAAACCAAATGACAATCCAAGCCCTAAATAATCACTTTGGTTTGAGAATCACCTTCCTTTGACACAAGTTCCAAATGTCCCTGCAGTGGGACATGTGCCTCATACCGGCAGTTCTCTGGTAAAATAATTTAACTTGATCTATATATTATTACATGGTGCACTAATGCACTGTAACCATTTTGAAGCCTATACTTTTGCTTCCTTTGAGATGAACTGGGAGAACATGCCCTCAAAACTCTGGTTCACTCTTTTGGCACTGATATTTAACTATGCAACTGTCAAGAACTAAAAGATTAGGATCACAAAATTAAGTTTCCTGGGGAATGTTCCATTCATGTACTGCCTTGTTCCCAGACTCCTCAGTCATTTTATTGCATTTTGCTTCTAACTGAACCTGTGAGAAGAGGTGCTAGGTTTCCATGGTCCAGAATAAAACCTGAAAAGAGGAAAGAACAGGACCTTTTGAGCTAGGACTTAAAGGGACCCTGGTCTTCCTAGTTTTGTTATCAGATGGGGTCATGCCACCAAAAGAGCTTTTGAGTTCAGTAGAAATTAGGAAAAGTATTGATTTAAAATATATATCTTTTGGTTTCCAACCAAAAGCAAAGCATTTTTGAGAAATCTCTATGGGGAAAACTCCAGCAGGACAGGGGGATGGTGCAAGAGGAAGTGTACACACTTCAGGAGCAAGACCCCAGAGGGGTTAGTTAGCAAAGGGAGCTAAGACTCAAGGACAGGGAGAGGCCAGCCTCAAAGGGTGTGGGGCAGACTGGGACCTCTGGAGCAGTAGAGGGAGTTGAATAAGTGGGACTACTTCCTGAGAGCTAGAAGAAGGTTGAGAAAGTTCCCAGTGGGAGACCTTGTCACACTGAAGTATGGGTAAGGTCCAGGGATTCAAGTGAGGTGGAGTAGGAGCCTGGTCCCATCCATGGTGGAGAATCAATAGAGAGGCACAAAAAATGGAGTAAAAGCCAAAGGATTCAAGTCAAAAGTGAGAGCATGTCCCGCAGAGCACTATCTCGCATGTTCCCCTCCTGTATATCCCAGCACTAAATGTCTAAAGACACATTTTTAAAATTATTACTATAAACTACCATGACTTTGAATGTCTGATGTAGATGAGATTTTCCTGATCCAGTCTTTTTATTAGGAAATAGTATGTCACAAGCTGGGGGCTTGTGTCTCCAAGCATGGATTTAGGATGCATACATTGTTGGGTGGGATGCCTGGTTCCACGATCTGCTTATGATGAAGCAGGCCAAGGTACCAAGCCCTCCTGCAACATGGTTTCCTCCTCTAAAATGAGCATATGCAAAGTCCCAAGCATTAAAACTACCATATTGGATATAGCAGAGCATCTAATATAGAGAAGGGTCCTATCAATGTCAACCACTACCATCGGCTTTATTTGTTCATGGATTAGAAGTATATAATAAGATTCTCCTCATTTCTGTGGTCCAGTTGCCAGCTCCAAGTCCTCTCACATCATCAGAAGCATATGCATCCATGTGTTTTGAAGGGATAGGACCACAGCTACTCTTCAGGGAGATCCTGGTTTCCTCCAGCAGGTGTGAAGTCTCAGCCTCCTGGGTCTCAGACCCACTCTCTAATGTTCGTCCATCAGTTGATTGATTCAGGGTATGAAAAGATGTAGAATTCAAGGCGTATCAGATAACTGGGTAGATGATACCATCCACCAAAATGGGAATGGAGAAGAGCTTTTTTGCTTTGTTTTTCATATGGGGGAGAAGATATTTGCACATATAGGATTGGACATATTTGTTGCAAACATCTAGGTGAAGGTCCCTTAAGTGGGCAGCTGGAATGACCTTTCTAGCTATCAGGAAGTTGAGGCAAAATCTGGAACAAACTGGGACCTCAGATGTAGCCTTATTCAATATAGCGATGGACAGATGACCATATATAGCTTGAAAATATATAACCCCTATCAATACTATATTATTACTACCATTAATATTATATATTACCTCTATTAAACCATTTCTGATTATAACATTTTTAATTACTAAAAGATTATAGTGATATCTTTTTACCCACTCTGTAGAAAAAGATCCACATTTCAAAAAGTATGTTTTGTTTTGTTTTGTTTTAAGCCATCGAACATGGTTGCTTAGTATACTTAGGTCAAAATATTTAAACTGCCTCCACCAGTTTTCTTTTTTTTCCATTTATCTTCAAACATGAACTTGAAAAACAAGTAATATTTTTTTATTTCCTTGTCTTAAAAAAGGCATGAAATCTTACTGGTCTAAATGCAGTTCTTGGGAAGAAATAATGCCAATTAACTCCCGCCCACATATTAGGCAAACTTTAATTATTTTATGGAGTTTGGTATTGACCAGAAGTTTGTTTGTTTGTTTGTTTTTCTATTAAGTTACGAGTATTACCAACTGAACTTTCCTGGGAAACCTAAGGAATTAGAAAGAAATGATCTCAGAAAGGTTTGTGAGGACTAAGTGGGCTGTGCCTGTTCTGTGCTTTGTGCGTACGCTTTGACCAGGGCCTGGCATGTGGAAGAGACTCAAGGAGTGTCACAAGTGTTACCATCCTTCTTCTAGAAATGAGTTAAGTAGAAACGCCAGTGCTGTGCCTCAGTGATTGTCCCGACTGTCCCGTTCAGTGCTGATGACTCGGAGTCACAGCTCCTGAAGATGGTTCATTCCTCGGGGATGAGTGAAGGGAAACTAATAGTCATAAAGCATCACAGGCACCAAAAGGGAAACTAATAGTCATAAAGCATCACAGGCACCAAGAGGGACGCAAACACCCACACTGGGTGTGAGTGATCCGTCCAGATGACTTCAGAGGTGTGCAAGGCTACCGGGGGTGTGGATCATGTGCAAATGAACCCGACGTGGAATACCATTGGGAATGGTTTGATGGGTCTGGGATGTGGGAACAAGAGGGAGAGCAGGGTATGGTGTGGGGTGGAGGGAGCAGGTGGGCCTGCCAGTCACATGGCCTTGGATTTCATGTCCAGCTCTGTGATTGCTAATTGAATATATGGGAACAAGTCCATCCAGCTCCCTAGACCTTTACTTCGCAACCCACAGAGTGGAGATAATAGCGCTCATCTCTGGGGATGATCATTAGGGGTGAATGAGATTATTGTAAAGGATTGGCATAGCCCCTGGCATGGAAGGAAAGGTATTTTTGTGACGAGTATCAGGATCAGCCTCATGCAAAGTTGTTCAGATTAATTCTTGGGGAAAAATAAAGCCACCATTGGAGTTTCTTTAGGTGGGGAAAAGTCATGCTCATGTTGGTGTGTAAACAAGATGTAACTGTTAACAGTGTATCAAATTAAATAAAAAGAGGGAGAAATGGTATAGAGAGACAGTGTCAATACTTTGGGCAGGAGAAAAACAGGCATGAACTAAAGCAGTGGGTCAGGGAGAAAAGGGTGTGGGATTTATTCAGCCAAGATTACTATGTACAGTCACTCTTGGAAGGATCTGGAATGCATTTCGAGCAGTGACTGCTAAACAATCTTTAAAATAGGCTATCTTAATTCAGTATGATACTGCATTATTGGAGAAGCTGTGGAGAAGCTCCTGAGGCATCACTAAGGAAATGCTTAGGGGCTAAAGAATATGTGGACATTCACTTTGGAGTGTGCTGAGCCCACCATGAAGAAGGAACAGTATGTGCTAAAGCCCAGAGGTCAGAAGGATGTGTTCCAAGCACTAACAGCCTTTGGTATGATTGGAATGCAGGGTGCCTGATACATGAAGGTAAAATTGGGCTATCAGACCCGAGCCAGATCGCAACATAATTGGGTCACACTAAGTTTGATGGGAAGGCACTGAAAGGGTTCAGTCAAGAAAGGGAATTAGTAAGATTTCTGTTATAGAACATCCAGCAGTATAAAAGCAGGGGAGTGAGAAAGGGTGAGGCAGGGATGGTGCTTGGAGGGATAGTGTGAATTACAGGAAGAAAGGCTGAAAGCCTCAGCTAGAACAGGACAGTAGGTTTGGAGAGAAAGTGCTGGAATCAAGAGAAATGGAAATGGAATTCTGGGGGTGAGGACAGAGGTACAGTTTGATGGCCTGTTTACTGGCTTGGGCAAGTCAGATGCAAAAAGAATATTTAGGGGAGAAGATAGTGACTTTTGAGACTTTTCGAGTTGGAGATACAAGTGGGACATGTAGGTAGAATAGTTCAAAACATGTTTGTTTTCAGGGGAGATTTAAATCAGCAGAAATACATTTTAAGCTGCAAACTGAAGCCACATATAAATTTAAATTTTCTAATAGCCACGTTAAAAAAGGGTAAAAAGAAACAGATGACATCAATTTTATTATATATTCTATGTAGCCCAATATACCAAAAAGTTTTGAATAAGTAGTCAGTATTAAGAAAAAAGCAATGACTTATTTTATAATCATGTATGTGTATGTTTAAAGTGTGTGTTTTACACTTCCCAACACATCAGTTTGAACTAGCCACATTTCACGTGCTCCGTAGCCCGCAGTGGCTAGTTAATTCCTTATTAGACACCATAGCTCTTGACCTTCAGAGCCAGTGCAAAGATGTCTGTTGGAGAGTGACCAGAATAAAAATCACTTCTGAAGTTGTAGATGAAGAGAGCTTTTTTTTTGGTGAGGGGTGGGACATGGAGGGGGTAGGGAAGGAGTAAAGAAAGCTTATACAGGGGCAAGAGAGAGGGGAGAATTGCCACAATTACCTCAGACCCTCATCTTCCATCTTTTTAAGGATGTGAGATGAGAGATTAGGTTCTCAGAAACTTGGGAAGACTTTCATTATTTTTGTTGATCTTTTACACAACCAGAAACTGCTACGTAATATCCAGAGCCTAGTGCAAGATTAAAATGTGATGCCCCTTATTCAAAAATTATTAATAATTTCAAGATGATGACCACAGAATATTGAACCCAACACCCGGCTCTTCTAAGGGTAAGGGCAAGGTCAGGTGCAAACGCTCAGGTAACAGTCCCGTGAAACCAATGCTGCACATGACTTGCATTTTTACACGTCGTACATGAACACTATTGCCTTTTGCGAATCAAACGTATATATTTAATAAAAAGATTAATGAGATGAAACTATGGGGTAGCACTCCTGGCAGCCACTCTTCCTGGCTTGAGGAAAGGCAACTTCTTTCCAAGCTTGGGTGCTTGAGATTGATGATTCCTGCTCTACGCCTCCCACAGATACCCCCACACAGGCAGGACCTCAATCATGCCAGAACATCATCGCCCCAATTCTTGCCTCACATCCAAGGGGCCCACTGAGCCCCCAACCTAGTAGATACCTGGTAACTCCCCAAAATCCTTCTGCCTTCTAGAAAACCCTTTTCCCCTACCCCTTCCCTTGATAAGAAAGCATCTGACATGGACGTCTAAAGATGGAGCTTCCTCCTCAGAGGATGGGAGGAGCATTGGATCAGGGGAACATGACCTGGAATTCCCTCAGGCAAACAGAATACCTAGAGTTCGGGGTCTGCTGTGCATATGCAGCTTTATTTTCAGGCAAGTGCTTGAAGATGTATTATTTGAATTTTTTTATCAATAGCTTTCTGTGAATGGAACTCCCTCTATCTTTAAATGTCAATCTAATGACAAATTTCAGACTATCCATGAAAGTAGCGGTCTGCTGCATTGAATGGCGGCAAGCCCCCAAATGGTGCTGGACACAGAAATGTCAGTGCATGTCCCTGCACTCCTTGCTCTGGTCTAGTTCCTTCCTCCTCCCCCATCTGTCTCTCCAGGCTCCTTTCTATGCTGTATCTCCCAAGGCTGTCATTGTTTTTTTACGTGATTATCATGAAAATTCAAATTACAGTTTGCCATTTATTATATTTAGTAAATAATTTGATGTTATTTACTCTTGGTTGCTTAGCTTTAGAAGTCAATAAATGACAGTCCTTTTTTCTTTTGAAAAACAAAGTGTGAAAGAAAGACTTGTTCATATTTGATATCCCATAATTGATCCTTTCTGTCTATGTGCCTTATCAAAGACAAGGTTCCTCTAATCCTGCATTAAAGGCCCCTGATTTTGCAGGAGAGGAGGGAGCAGGCAGGGCAGGAGCCTGTGGGGAACTGTAGCGTATAATGTCCAGCTGCTGACCAGGCCATCATGGAGGTATGACCCCTGGCATGTGACTTAACACTCTTCAGCCACAGGTTTGGTACCTGAAAAATGAGCATGTTATGCCTAGATCAGAGGACCACTCATGCTATCGTATGAAATAATTCATGCGAAGGACCCATGTAACAGGCTGTCAATAAATAGTCACACTATTACTAAGAACATTTCCTGGGATGAAAGAGAAATGGAGATCGTCCAGAGAGCTTGACATAACAGAGCTTGACTGGGCCCAGAGCTAAACAACAACAACAAAACCCCTACACAAAATAAATAAATATATAAATAATTCCATTTAAAACCCTTTAGATAGATAATTACATTTAATTATATAGCTATATAATTACATTTAAATAGATAATTACATTTAGATAAATAATTACACTTAAAACCCTTTAATATAAAATCCACCCGACTTTCAGTAATCAGAAGAGCTCTTAAACTTGAAATACACCTTAAAACTCAAAGAAACTTCTAAGAGAATAGCAACACATGTATCTTCTGGTCTTCTCTGTATTGTATCACACCAGGGCAAACTGAACTTTTGGTCATAAATTGTGCAATGGCAAAGATGATGTTAGGATAGAATGAGGGAGATCGCTGTTTTTAAACATCTTAATTTCAAAGAATAACCATCCTGCCTATTAACTATGCTAACAGGAGAATTTTAATTAATCCTATAATTCTAAAGTACTGGCTTGAGAATGCATTATATGGTCTCTTTCCAATAGATTTACCTGCTTAATTATGTTTTTCCTGGACTGACCTAAAATTAATCTTCATGTCACATGGTGGTGAACTTTCTGATCTACAAGGTCAGTTAGGAATGTAGAATAACAGTAAGTATTCTTATAAATAATAATAGTAATAGCTAGCATTCATTGAATGCATACTGTGTCAGGCAGCTTGCCAAATTCTTTAAATACCTCTCATTGACTATTCACAGAAACATTCTGATGAGGGTATTATTCTCATTTTACGGAAGAGGAAACAGGCTCTAAGTTAAACAACTTGCACAGGGTCACATATGAGGTATGATTCAAACTTGGGTCAGCCAGATTCCAGACCCTGTACTCTATTTTTCTAGACTGCCTATTTGTGGGAAATACAGATCAGCCAAAAGAAAATGTTATAACTTCCATTTTATCATCCTCTTTATGTTTTTGTTTTGGGCTTTATGAAAACATTCATTTACAAGAAAGCACCAAGTTTCTTTTTTCAGAAAGACCAGAAATAGCACAACAATAAAGAGGCGAGAGAGGGGAAAAAAAAAATCTAGAAGGTCAATAATGGTTATTTCTTTGTGCTAAAGTTGTGGATGGTTTTTCCTTCCTTCTTTTTGACTATCCACATTTTCTAAATCTACTTAACGTTAGGAACATTTTGAAATAAGGGGACACATACAGATGAGGAATGAAGGAAGTTTGCGTGGCCCCAATCATGCTTAGTCATTTTTTTTTTAAAGATTTTTATTTATTTGACAGAGAGAGAAAGAGATCACAAGTCGGCAGAGAGACAGGCAGAGAGAGAAAGGGAAGCAGGCTCTCTGCTCAGCAGGGAGCCCTATGCGGGGCTCGATCCCAGGACCCTGAGACCATGACCTGAGCCGAAGGCAGAGGCTTAACCTACTGAGCCACCCAGGTGCCCCCATGCTTAGTCATTTAATAATGATGTTACAATGCTAAGCAATAGAAATTAAAAACAAAACAAGTGCACAAACAAAAACCTCAGGAAGCAAATATTTTTGTCAATTCCCTTTCATTGTTATAATTTGCCTCCACTTTAATTTAGGAGGTGATTTGGAAAAAGTACCGTTAGGAAATTGATGGCAGCCATCTTGGTTTTCTGCACTCAAGGTCAGTGGGCCTGTTTACTGGCAGTAATGACTTTACCTCCGGATTAAGAATGATTAGTTCTACTTTGGAACCAAATACAGTTGAGCTGGAGTTCCAGAAGAATTAAGAGTCTTGCGATTATGTACATGTTGAACAATTTCCCTTTGTTAAGAACACTCTGATCTAAAGAAGAAAAGTGGCCACTCTGAGAGTGTGTAGTTTTAGGGAAAAACAATCATTTTTTTCACATTCTTAAGAGATTACCTAGTATGAGGATAGCAAGTGTGAGTGATAACTTTTTCGATAAATTCCATTTCACAGTAGGTTCAACACACTAGATGAAAGAGATCACTCATTTAAAATAAGAAAAATGGAGGGAAAAAGAACAATTCAAAAGATGATCCTCAAAGCACTTACTGTTCAATATCCATTTCCTGACTTGCCTTGCCTAACTTTGTTCGTCCGTCATTCCATCATCCATTTTCGTTGGTGTGGGGTAAGGTCTTCCTATGAGTTGGGCACTATACTCTAAGAAGGAGAGAAGTTCTTGCCCTCCTGAAGCTCATACTCTTAAGGTCTGTTTATACTTTGTATATGAGACGGAATTGCCCAATTCATGAATATAGGAGCTGAATAAACAAAACATATAATTATATGTAATGTGGAAAAAAATTTTTTAAGCATTTATAATATTCATAAATGTATTTCCCATACTTTATTCTTATGTAGGTGGTAAACGCATACTCATTCCAACTTAAACAGGTGTCATTTTTAAGTTGTATTGAAAATTAGCATACATTTCAGAATTAGTACCCAGCAAAACCTTCAAAGTTGCTTACGAAAAATGCCATTTTAATCAGCATCATTACAAGCAACATATTGCAACATACCTTAAAAGCACATTGGTATTTGTATTTACTCTTCCCCCTACTCATGGTTTTCAATTCAATGTTCAAATTTTTCAGAGAAAAGACATTAGGGAATATTTATAACCAAGTACCCAAATCAGCTTCTTTCCACTTATGGGATCGGGAAGAGGTCAATTTCAGTGGTATGAGTCAATGCTGAGTCACTAAGGTGGCTCATTTCAGGAAAATATGAGCAGGGAATCCTGATCTGTGCCCTAAATGAATGAAGTAAATTGTTAGGTGATAAATACATCTTAGAGTATTTATCTGTGAAATGAGAGAGCCTTCTACCAGCCCATGGGACTATTTGTAAGAATAAGGACATTAACATGCTTGATAGTAAAACCTTAACAGCTTCTTCTTTTTTTTTTTTCCCGTAAGTCTTTTTATTATATAGGAAACTATATCCCAACCTTAAGCACACTCGCATACAGGAAAACAACTTCTAGAATGTGCGAAATTAAATGAATAAGGTCTTGGTTATTCTTTATGTCTTCAGTGAGTCTTAAACTGGGAACCAGGGCAACTCACAAGCCATTTTTAACAGCTTCTTTTACTTGAATTGGCCATCTCAAAGTGTGAGTGGGTGTGCTATCAAATGGAGTAAAGTATGAGTCCATAGATTCCTTGGGACTTTTGAGATGGAAACAATTCCAATTTTACAGTCACTCAGCTACTCAGGTATCTTGTAATAATCCCTGGAGTTAACAGTCCTTATCCATTTGGGGGAAGCCATTAGTGCATACTCAACAGACAAAATGACAAAGATACATTGATTTCGCTCAGAGAGCCACAGTGATTATCATGTAAGTGAGAATCTGGAGTGTCTCAGTTTCAATGTGGCATTGTGTGTTGAGTGTGGACGCTAATCAGTATGTGCGAAGAGACTGATTTACTCACTTCATTGTTTCTGCGTTTTAACATCTTACCCCAATGCCAGTTCCTCTCAGAACAGAGTTCACATGACCACCGAAGCAGGGAGTGGAGCTCAGTCATGAGAAATTAGGCACTAAATCTCCTGCCTCCTCAGAGTCTGTGAGATGAGAGCCATGTTTCATCAGCCTAGAAATTAGCAAGGACTGTTCATAAACCTTTTAATCAGAGTAGATAAATTGTTTCTTGTTGAAACGGAAATGGCAAACACGGCCCACAAGGAACTGCTCGCTTTGGTATTTCTATGTGTATGAAGAAACTTTGGTTCAAAGTTTTTGAGTTATTGAGTTTCCAAATAAAAACTTTGGAACTTCCAAATGCCCTAAGACAGTGAAAAGCAAGGCTGAAAAGCAAGAATAGCAGCAAAATTACATATGCGTTCCTCACCTTGTACATTTTCAAGAATTCTCTAGTACTTAAAAAGGAGTTTAATGAAAATATTGCATTAAAATTAAGGTGGTGTAAATGTATCTCTCTTGAACATTTCTGTTTTAAGACACTAATGTGTCCTGAAGTTAGCATGCAATTATCCTTTTAAAAACAAAAACAAAGATGAATTTGTAAAATAAAATTGTGTCTTTATTTGATAAATTATATCTAATGTATTACATAAGTTTATTTATATTATTATATTTATAATTATAACTTATATGTAGTTTATATAATCATAGTACATCAGTTATTATAAATGTAACATAACTGATTTGATAAATTACATCTTGACAGATAAAATTATTTTGACTCTATTTTCAATAATTTCTGCATGAAACATGAAGGCTCTGAGTGTCTTTGGATTTGATTTTGATCCGGATCAGATGAGCTACAGTAAATAAGAATGAGTTCTCAATGGAGATGGTCAGTAATAGAAGGAAGGCAATACCATTTCCCATGAATAATGATTCCATTTCAAAGTAGCACAAAAGTAAGCTTTAAAAAGGGATGTCAGCCTGATTTTTGAGGGTTAAAGGGACAGGGGGAACAGAACAATGTTACGTTAACTGGAAGAAAAACATCATCACTGCAAAGACGACCTATCCTGGTCCAGATCTGTCCATCAAACACCAAAAATAATTGGAACCTGCAGCTCAGATGTGCTCTGAAACCCTGTACTCCTGTATTCCCCAGCTCAGGCTCTTTAGCTGATAGGTTGTAGTGTTTGTTACTACCTGAAATTTCCAGCACCTCTGCGGTTACCCAAAATAGAACATGGTGCAGAAGTCCAGTTCGGAGTCTCAAAGGTGTGTTCGAGTGTGTGCCAGGTCTTTAAAAAAGAGGCCAAGGGGATAGATCCTAATCAGCAACATGAAAAACAGAGTTCGGGTTACAGAATGGTAGAGCTGTGGCAATTTATAGCTCAGGTTTGGCCCGGAGAGATGGGCATCGTTTGCTAAGACCTTTCCAATTCCTTCTTCCCTTACCCACTATTGTATATGCAAATTTAAGGACAACCTGAATTCCGTCCTCTTTGTCTTTTTTTTTGTAGGTAGGATTCGTTACAGGGTGTATCTGTAAAACTTGCCCAGTAAGTCCATTCTAATATAACACTATAAAATAAACTCCGCTGTGGGTTTCTACTTTTTAGGAGAGTTTTGCGAAACAAGCTCTGCATTAATAAAAATAATTTCTCGTAAAATTATCTCATCTTAGGCCATTTTTCTACTTACCATAAACAGTGTTAATGTCCTCTGATTGTTGATTGAGCGTAGGATCACTTATTCTACTCAACGGTCTGGCCAGTGCCTCAATTAAAATGTATTTACTATTAAGCTCGAAGCTCCAAATTTTACTTTTCTCTTTAAGGTATAGTCTGTTCATTTCTTTCCCCAATGGATCCCTTCTTACTAAATTTATTGAGAATTTCTACTCTTCTTGTCTATTTTCTTACCTCTTTGAAAACCTCTTTTTGTTCCTGTTGAAGCTATCCCCTGATACTTGCATGAGTTTACTATTATGAGTAGCGTGACCCTCCAATTTAGTTCACCAGGGGTGTGAAAGACATGAGGATCTCATCTGTTTCAAAGCTACTAACAGGCAAAAGAAAGTAGCAGTTGGTGCTGGAGTAACCTTGGTGCTCAGGGTACAGACCAACAGGACCCCCGGAGATTTCTCCCCCATCTCAGATCTAGAATACGCTCTTGATGCCCTTTCGCCCCCACCGTGATTGCCTCTCAGACCCTGGTCCAAGTAGTGGCTTTCCCATAAAGAGATCCTGTGCACCCCAAAAGTCAAAATGTGAAAGGGACGATTAGGTAGGTTGTGTCATGTTTCCTCCAGCCATGATTTAAGGTTAAATGAAAGGTAAGAAATATGGGATGCCAAACTTGGTGCTGAAAATCTCCAAACTCTGCCATATCTGGGAAATACTGGAGGCCAGGATGTAGGGTAGGAATGCCACATAAAGGCTGTCAACCTAGGATTAGCGTCACTGGATTGAGTGATAAAACCTACAAGCCCCTAAGGTGGAGACACCCTGTGTCGGGAAGAGCGAATGTGGGAGGGGGTAGGCAGGGGTTGAGAAAGAACTTAGAAGATTTGAGCTTTATATAAATTCCTGTGAATTAAAGAAGAAATCGGACAAAGTTGGCAAAAATCATGGACCCAAAATCATGAC
The DNA here is from genome assembly GCF_002288905.1 of Enhydra lutris kenyoni. Taxonomy (NCBI): domain Eukaryota; kingdom Metazoa; phylum Chordata; class Mammalia; order Carnivora; family Mustelidae; genus Enhydra; species Enhydra lutris. Next base: position 16,196,685 of record NW_019154095.1, on the reverse strand, counting down.
CATCTTTCTACAAAGGAAGAAAATAAAGGTAACATATAGAAATTGCCCCATTTAAAGATGCTATTTATAATCCCTTCAGGTACCATAAGGATCACCACGGAGAACCCTTCCCTGTCCCTTACAGCTTGTCTTTCCCTGCTCAGTATGCTGTGTGAGGAAAATGTTGTCCTTTACTTACTCTTTACTTAAGTCCATTCCGCAGAACAATAGTTCCATTGGCCAATGCCTGTCTCCCTCAGCTATTTTCCCTTAAACAAATGAAGCCCCCTATGCATGTCTGTGGTTGTTTTAGTTTTCCATTCAGGGTATCCCTGTCTTGGTTCATCTGATAAACACACACACACACACACACCCCACACACACACACAAGCACATGCACACAGTACCTTCTAGTGACCAGACATCTTCTAGGACCAGGCTGTGCTTATGTTTTTAAAGGGAGTCCTGTCCTTAAGGAGCCTATAGTCCCATAAGAAAAAGACCCATAAACAGAAACAACAATGTATTAAAACAATATTAAGTATATTAAACCCTATTCTGCAGCAGGCTCTTTACTAAGTAACTGATTTTCACACACAGTCTCATTCCATCCCCTCAAAAGGCTCCTAAAAAAGTTGGTATTGTCTGCATTTTATAGACAAGAAAATCAAAGTTCGGACAGATTAACTTGCCCAGAGTGACAGTCCTTACCACTTGGGAAACTAAGCTTTGAGATCAGCTCTGTGTGATTCCAAAGCCTTGATTCTTTTTTTTTTTTCTTTTTAACAATGTAATAATTGCTATAATAGAGGGATACTTAGAGTTCAATTATCGTTCATTATAATTGTAGTCAGTGGATGTGTTTGTAACAAAGATGAATGAGATTATAATTCACTTCTCCCATCTGCTGAGGGTATGATAGACCCTTATGAGGGCCCTACAAAGTCAATTCTATGCTTTTTCCAGGTTATTTCTTTTCATGCCAATATCTTTCCTCTTCAGCCTTCTTCTAACTCACCAGATAAGATGATGATAATATTGTTGCTTTAAAGAGGCTAAAGCCATAGATAAAGTCATTAGCAGAAATGGGGATTTTCTTAATCTAGTTGTTTGACAATTCCATGGCTTCTTACTTAAAATTAAAATTGAGCAAAAAATACCCATAAAAGTCTGAATATGAGCTACCTGAAATGTTATAAGGAAGTTAAATTCAGTATCTGGGTGTGTCTGATCTGTCTAATTTTCCCCATGAACAAAGTAAAAGTACATGTATTTGTGAAGATTAATTAATATATTTGCCAAGATCTTTTGCTGATTTTTAAAAATTACTAATGATTGCTGGGGTGCCGGTTGTGGTTTCCCCTCCTCTTAATAATGCTCAAGGGTAATTACGGTAGCCCCACTTTTCAGATGAGAAACTGAGACCCAGAGACCATGCCCAAATCACAGAGCTGATAAGGGGCAGAACCAGAAAACTAACTAATGACTATTTATCCTCAAAGCCCATGACTTAACTTTATGTGTTGTGCAATCATTGAGATCATGATGATAACAGCAAAATCAACACTTAATGAGTACCTATTCTGTATCAGGCATTGTTTTAAAGTTTATTTATTTGTTTATTTAAGTAATCTCTGCACCTAACATGGGGCTCAAACTCATGACCCCAGGATCAAGAGTCCCATGCTCTAGGGACTGAGCCAGTCAGGCACCCCATATCAGGCATTGTTTTAAAAGCTTTGCATTTATTAAGTCATTCTTCCTCATAACAATCATCTGAGTCAAATACTGCTATGATTCTTATTTCATTAATAAGAGAACTGAGCATGAGGAAATTCAAGTAGCCCGACTGTTGGAAGCAGTACAGTCAGATTTGATTGTTGGCAGACAGCCTCCAGAACCTTGTTGTCAATTATTTCACTCTTGGCAAATATTGATAGAAAGGCAAAATATTTATACATGACTGCCTGTTATAAAATGGAATGTATTATGATTTATAGTCCTTTCTTCAATTTATGCTATTTAATCAGAAGTCATGAGACAAGAATGTTTAAAATAATCTCCACATTGTATGAGTCTCTTTCCTTTATTTAAAACTGGAAGATTATTGGCTTCCTCATCCAACATGCCTTCCCCTCAACTATGCCTGTTAGCATTCACCATTTAAAAAAAATTTTAAGCAGAAATCTTAAAGGATATTTTAATATTCAAACTCAATATATTACCAGCCTTGAATGTCTTCTCAAAAATTACTCTTTCTGCACCAAGGACAAATTCTATCCTTCAATTTAGATTTTAAAGGCTGGGTCAACTATGTAGAAGTTCAAAGTTTTCTGAACAATGCTGTGGCCAGGGACACTAAGAACAGGATAAACAATGGGTTCCTGTTTTGTATTTCCTGTAAATTATTGCTATGTTCTTATTTCTCTTGATTTCACTGATCATTCAATATTAGTTTTAGGGGGAAAAAAAGTGTCAACTCTATTACTACTATATTTAAAACCAAAGAAACTCAAATGATGCAGCTCTTTAGGGCTTTAAACACATAGGGTCTGTCATGGCAATTTTCACTCCATTTGGAAGTGATAACAGGCTTGAAAACTGAATACCAACCTGTTGTAAGGGCTTATTGTTGATGCCAGAAGTTCTTTCAAAACTTCTGAAACTATATAGGCTATTACTCTCTTTCCACCTGCCTAATATCATCAAGCAGTTCTTAGATGATTGTGTCGGGTACATGTCCAGCTTCAAGTAAGAGATTATCTCAAGACAACCATTTAACCAAGTGAGAGGTTGGTTTACTGCAAATAAGAAGCAGCCCAGGGTTGGGGGGGAGGGAGTTAACTCTGTCACCCCACCCTCAGCATGTGCCTCCCAGGACGGAATCGGCATTTCTGTCCGCTAAGAGGAGCAGCGTCTGGTTAAGAGGCAAAGGGCAGAGAAGCCATCTTCCCTGGAGTCTCCCTGCTCCCACCGTGTACCAGAGGTGTCCTGCCTTTAGCGTGTCGGCTAGAACAGACTGCAAGAAAATCTGGGAAGCTAAGTTTTGAAATACGCCTATTCTCAGGGTTCTGTAGTAAAGATGAAAGCAAAAATAGATTCTCAGTAAGGAGAAAGCAGTGTCTGCTACCACTGTGTGAGAGAGTTTATTTAAAGAGTAATAAGTATGGAAATAGTGACCTGACTGTAAATGAAATGTATCAGAGAGAAACTTCAACTGAAAATGCCACTTAAGGAAATACTTGCTGTGAGAGGAAGGACCCTTGCTAGAAGGCAAAAGTTGAGTATCTGCTTCGATTCAGAGTCCCTCCCCCCCGCCCCGGTCTGAATACAAAATACACTGCCCCCCTTCAGGCAGTCAGACTCCCTTGTACCTTCCACTGAGACCAGTTGAGCTCCAGCTCAGTTCCCAGAGTCTAGACAGATTCCCACAGCCTCCCCATCTTTTTCCGTAAGATTGAGATATCATTACTCATTTCTTGACTTTGCTAACATACCCCTCCCATAGCATCTAATTTCTTATGTTTCCTTTTGTGAATAAGACTATTGTTGCTGTTTTTAGTAGGTTGACCTTGCTGGTTAGAGCATTCCCTCCCAAACCTCTCTATCTGGCATACATAAAGGTAAGAATATTTGCAGGCGCACTGAGGGAAACAAGTGCAGCAGACAACAGCCAGAGGTGACTGGTCTGGGAGCTCCAGCAGCCCCGGGCTTCACCTGATAACTGGGGGCATCGTTATTGTAGCAACATCTGTAACCCATGCAGAACACCGAGAGGTCGCACAAAGAGATAGGAAGGTCTGGCTCCGAGGACAGACAACACGAAAAAACTATTAACATGTCCAATCTCTGAAGTTTCCCATTTCCAACTTGCATTCATTTTGGAAGAAGTTTATTTTATGCACTTGATATAATGAATCTACAGTTCCTTCTGACCTTTGAAGGCTAGTCAACTGTTTCTTATTGTTCTTTGCTAACCTATCATCCCTGAGTTTTAAGGACACTTTTTTAACATTTTGAGTACTACTTATGTGTGTGACTATCCTTGTAAAATTAGCTTTTATGGTCATAGTAATTAATGATGGAATTGTGCCATGAGTTATTGGGTTAATTCATTTTTTGAATGCCTCAGAAAAGATATTTTTCATACTGCGCCTTGATGATTTCAAAGTGCTTTACAAATTTGTGAAGAATATGTACAGAAGTACATCTTCAAACATTCTTATCTATAACAAGCATCCTTCTGCCCATGGTAGAAGAGAGGATCCCACAGCTTCTAAATATGGAACACAGACGTCATCATGTGTTGCTTAATGCCTTCTTCAGAACCTACTGAATCATTTATTCAAAAAATATACATTAAGCACTTACTTTGTGCCAGGCGCAAATATAATATATGTGTGGGAAATACAATGTGAAGGGAAAACAGGAGCTCGTAGGCTAATGGAGGAGAAATACACTGATTGATCACAGAAATAAATGGAACCAAGTCTGACACTCAAGGATATGCAGAATATGATTGTTCAAGAGTTAAAAACACATGACCTTGTGTGGATCAGGGAAGCTTTCCTGGGGGAGGGGCACTTTGGCCAAAAGGTGCAGAGCATTAACGGCTGAGCGGGGAAGGTGTTCCAGAAAGAGAGAACGGTGCACGAAAAAAGCCTAAATGTGGCCCATTCTAGGAGCTGAAAGACCAGCGAAGCTAGAAGAAAGGAGCTAGAGGGTAGGTAGATGTAGGTGGAGATGTAAGAAAATCGTGCAGAGCTTTAAATAGGCCATTTTCAGAAGGCTTATCTTAAGGATTTTTATAACATATTTAGCAACTGTTGCATATACCTCAATTTCGATAGAATATAAATATCAAGAAAAGCTAAGTCATGGTTATATAAACAGCAGAGGTACTTTTTAAATATATGTGGGATTCAGACAGCACATATAAAACCAATAAAATTTTAACTAGAAAACAAAGTTTTAACAGGTTTTCAGAAGTCATTTCTATATAATCTCTTGCATTTGCTAATAGTTCTTTGGCCATTCCTTAGCATTTTCACCTTACTTGGTAAAGTCCAGCCCCAGATTGCATAATGACACATATGATGGCATGTTAGCTCCTAAAAAACATTTGCTTCTCTTCACTAACCAGGTAGTTGAAATAGTTGGATATGCGACTTGACAGCTTTCAAACAATTACACCTGCTGATGTCGATTATGAGAGAGATTGCCAAATGTAATTTATACACACTCAAACAAAAGCATAGATGGCAGTGTTAAGAAGGAGTTTATAGCCCGGTCCCTCTGCCTATGTTTCAGAGCACAAGCATAGAGGGCTTGCATGCCTGGTCTGAAATCACCCAAGCTCCTGGGCTCGAGTTCCCCCCTCGGTGCTTTATTACTTACTCAGCTTTCAACATATGGAGGTTCCTGTAGATGGCCTGGCTGATATTTACTAAGTGCATGATGCCGCCAGGCACCAACATTTTTATTGCAGGTGCTTTACTTTGTTTCGTGTGGTAGAAGCAGACAAGCGTCAAAGATGTTATTACACTTAATCTAGCCCTCATTTGCATTTCACATGCCTGATGTGGGGGTCCACCCCTTCCTTTAATCAGCATTATCTGATGTCTATAGTCTCCGTAGTATGAGACTCTGACTGCCTTTTCAATACATCTTTGAAACTCATGCCAGTGTTTCAGGCAGTCTTGTTGCCTTTCCCTGAACACTAAAATATTTGACTAAGAGAATGATACATTGTTCTCCTGGAATATTAGACAATGCTACTCAACTGACATGGGCCACTGAAGCCTTCAAACATTTATAGTATAACTTACTTTTCAAAGGACTTCGGGGGGGGGGATGTAACCTAGAAAACAATATTCATGGGAAAAGTACATTCACTTCCTTCCTCCTGAGATCCTCGCAAATAATAGGAAGTGACGAGGAACCAATTGAGAATTCTGAGTTCTCTTGGGAAAAAAAAAATTAAAGAACTCTCAAAGAAGCTTTCAAAATACATGTATTCAAGAGATCACTCACATAAAAGTCCCTGGAAATCACTGTGGTATCAAAAAAAAAAAATTACTAAACTTAACCATATTTGGAAACCTTCAGTTATTTTACCGTATTTTAGTTGTTAAACCAACAATAGCACTTAAGCTGTGCCAGACTTTCCTACCTTCTTTTCAGACAACCCTTTTAATGCTCACAATAATCCAGTGAAGTCCTAGGACAGAGAAGGAAACCGAGGCACAAGAAGGTGAAGTAATAGGCCCATGGTCACACGAAAGTGGCAGGACCAGGATTCAAACCCAGACACATGGGCTCCAGACTCTCTATTCTTAAGCATTATTACACATTTTTAAGGTCTTCTGAAAACAACCAAATCATCAAGTGAGAAAGGAAGCTACAATGGTCTTTGCATAGTTGTCAGAAGTTTCAAGTATCACCAGTGTGGGTCCACGTTCTCCTTTACAGTGAGGATTTTATTTTTCTGAAGCCCTCTGGAGCACATAGTTGTTCTGGTACCACCTGAAAAAATGAGCAGTGGTTTGAAAAACTGGGGCGATCATTCCAGATAAGGTGCTCACTCCTTCAAAGGTGGAACGAAGGTGTGCTGAAGAATAACAAAAGGTCTCTCTGCTCCAGAACACTGATCTGCCTCGTGGTTCTAACAATGGGGCGTTCCATGATTTATCAAGATCCTCTCTTGAGATACAGATATCCTCCGGGACAGTTTGGTCTGTGTTAACTGTGTCTTAGCATAGAATGTTCTTAATTTGACCACTGCGTAGCTGAGAGCTGTCTCAACTTGTATTGCACACAATGGGAGGAGAGAAAGAAATGTACCACTCAACTGACTTCCAACGCTTCTGTCCATTTTTTTCCCTCCTCGTCTCTGAAAGATTATTGCAGATGGAGCTTCTGAAACCAGTCCTGTCTTTATTATTATTATTTTTAAAGATTTTATTTATTTATTTGACAGACAGAGATCACAAGTAGGCAGAGAGGCAGGCAGAGAGAGGGGAGGAAGCAGGTTCCCCACAGAGCAGAGAGACCAATGAGGGGCTTGATCCCAGGACCCTGGGATCATGACCTGAGCCAAAGACAGAGGCTTTAACCCCCTGAGCCACCCAGGCACCCCCCAGTCCTGTCTTTATAGAGAGTTTAAGAACCTCTTTTAACATGGCTGCTGGTCCCACTCATGACTTACATGACATTTTTTTTTTCCTAAGTAGGTCCTTCTCTTATTTTGGGGGGCTGCATCTCTGCTTGGAGAACACTCGGCCTAGTGTTCTACTCCCTCAGAGACCAAGGCTTATCCAGTCTCCTTGCAACAATAAACCTGGGGCAGCTGGGGACTTGGGTCAGACTTGCAGAGGCCAGGGATGCTTCCTGCCCGTCTCCCCCTGCTGGCTGCAACGCTCATCTACCCCATCGTTGTGTGGTTTCCACAAGCTCTGTTCTGTCCAAGTCTTCTTCTCCTAGCACCTGACAGTCCCCAAACATCTGCTTCTCACCGTCCCTCCAGAATTTGTCTGGGTTTCTGGATCCTGGGTCCCACTGCCCACCAAACTCTCAGTGCTCTTCCATTAGAATCACCTGGGGTGGGGCGGTTATTAGATATGTTAGATTTCAACCAGATTAGTTAAAGCAAACTCTCCAGAGGTGGGTCCAGTTGTACTAGTATTCTAAAAAATTTTCCAGATAAGCCTCATATGTACCCAGGAATGAATCCCCACTCTATATTAGTTTCTCTCAAGTTTCAATGTGCACACATATAACCTGGGGAGGTTGTTAAGATGTACTGGCTGGTTCAGTAGGTATGGGCGAGGCTTGTGATTTCACATTTCCTACAAGATCCCAAGTGATCTTGTGATGACTTTGATGTTGGTCCGTGGACCACTCTTTAAATAGGAAGGCTCAAGACTAGTGGGTTCTTAAAGGGTGGTTAAGAATCACTTGGGGACCTGTTAGAGATGCACAATTTCAGGCCTCTCCCCAAACCAACAAAACAGAAATGGGATGGGATCCAGCAATCTGCGTATTAACAAGCCTTCCAGGTAACTGCTTTTGCTACAGTTTGAGAACCCCTGGCCAAGATGGTAGTGCACAACAGAAATATAATGCAAGATGCATGTTTAATGTAAAATGTTCTAGTTGTCACATTTTAAAAAATAAAATTAAACAAGTGAAATTAATTTTAACTAAACAGCTTATTTAACCTAGGATGTCTGAAATATTATCTTTTCAATATATAATCCATATAAAAATTAATATGATAGTTTACATTCCTTTTTCTCATACTATGTTCAAAACTCAGTGTGCATTTTACAGTTACATGACATCCCAGCTTTGACTAGCCACATGTTAAGTGTTCAGTAGCCTCTACATCCACCATATTGGACGGCCACGTAGACTTACAACAGTGATAATAGCAGACGTCAGTCGCTTATAAGTCATTGTAGATTGAGTGAGTAGAAAAGACCAAATATGTTATCCTCATTTTTAAAAATCCAAGTCCAACTTGGACCATTCTGTGACATCTAATCAGTCAAAAGGTGCTAACTGGGAGGCTGTTTGGACAGTTGGGATCACTGGGGAATGACATGATGTGACCGTGGTGACTCACGTGGCAACACAGGGCTTATGCTGAATGGAAGCAGTTAGCAGGGTCAGAACCTGTCCATTCAACTGCAGACCATGACCTAAAGTGACTAAGAATAGTTAAACATGAGGCAATGGGCTTCTCTCAGTGCTGGTGTGGAAAGCAGGCAGGTTGGAATTTAAAGATAATGGTTGACTTAGTAGTCTTCGTTTTATTAACTTCAATAGTTTCTCAAGGACAGCCAGTTTTTAATGCTTTTTTTTTTTCATTATAGACTACTACACGGAGGAAAAGGTAAAAACTATTAAAAAGAATTTCTATCTGAGGCTAGCATTTGCCAGCCTTACAATCTATCATTTTTGACCAAGTAAAGTACGTATCTTCTTTTTAAATGGACAGGCATTTAAGACATAGTAAAGTGTGACCATTTAAAATAAGTGAACAGAAAAATCCATTATCCTATAGAGATCTCCTAAAAATCTGCTGTCCATTTTTAAAATAAAGTTACTCTTATTTTAAAAATTTTGATTAGCTATTTCAAACTTAAATGATAGTTCTTTTTTAATTTCAATTTAAAATTTTAATCAACAACTTTTAATTTAATTTAATTTTAATCTAAGTGTAGGCTAGCTGAAGGATTTCACTATCTGACCACACCTGAAAAAGCAGTCATATAACCGTTTTTCTTTAGAGATCATGCATAATCCTCAGTATTTTCTATCATCAGTTGCAGTGTCTTTCTTTAATTGCAAAGAAACAATTGGATCTGATCTGAGCCTCTAGTAACCACCCTTCCTAACATTCATTATAAAATACATCCAGGTCGTTTCCACACTGGGCTAAAGAAGGATCAGAGAATCTTCTCCCACCTCCTCTTAGCTCTCAGCAGTACTTTCTCACTGTTGACGCTCCTCTATGTTACATGAGTAGGGAGATGAAAGAGTTCAGGGGTTTTATCTACATGGATTCAAGGCTTTTAATACTTAACTATGTTTCCTTGGGTAGGAAGGAACAAATTTCCTTCTAAGGGGTGTTGTACAATGCAGAGTAAACCACAGAAGCCAGAAGTTGGTCTGATGACCACCCATCGTGTATCTTCCTTCCGTCACAGTAGAAAGAAATCCTGATCTCCAGTCGCTAAGGTTTGAAGAGATCCTCATGTGAAAAAGAAGCCATCAAAGATTACAACAAATTCTCTTTATTCTTTATTCTTGCTGCCTCTCTGTGCTATACACTTTCTGAGGCAAGGACAATATTTTGTGCCCACTATGGTATTCTCCGAACATGTGACAGAGAGGAGGCTCAGAAGTACTTGCCTCATAAAATGCTGAATGAATGAATGCACAGAACACCCAGATCTTAATTTATAATTCTAGAAACAAAGGGAAGGCGCAAAATCTGCTAGTCATTGCTGGCGGCCCAATCTGAATCACTTCTTTGGAGGCAGAAGCAGGGGATCCGTGTCTGTCTCATCGTGTCACTGAATGGTCCCCAGTCTCTGCCAACAGATAAGAAATGTCAACAGCTTAACCCAGTAGCTTTCAAAAATAGCATAGTTGATGAAAATGGAAATTTAGGTGCGTGCTAGAAATAAACCATTTGTCTTCAGTCTTGAGAAGGATAGGGTGAGAACAGATATTCCTCAGAGAGATCTAAAATATTTTTTAAGACCCACCTAAGTGAGGAAATGTCAGAAGAAACCTCTTCCCTCTCAAGAAGGCACACATAGTCCATCTTAGTGTCAACAAATCGGGTTAAGTCATTCTGAAAACTTGAGGATTATGGCCAGGCACTGTATTTCCTTAAGATTTCAGTCAAGATTATTTTTTTTTTTTGCTTCTAACATTTGGTTTGTATTTTATTGCTGTCATTTCCAATAGCGCTGGCAGTTTTCCCCAAAATTTAAATGAGTAGTTGTATGGTGAACCAAGTTGTTATGGGTTTCCTGGTGCGTGTCCCCCCCCCACCACCACCACGTGGGGCAAGGGGGAGGGAGGTGGCCACTCAGGCACGGCTTTTTCATCCCTTTGCAGTCAACTCCGGCTGCTGTGAACACTGAAAATAGCTCAAATGCTCTCAGAACAGTAGCACCACCCAGCAGCTGGGATTCTTTCCCTCTCTTATTTGCCTTCTCTCTTGCCTTTTTTTTTTTTCTTCCCCTTCAGACACTTGGATTGGACTTAATCTTAAACCTCTGGAGTTCAAGACCTTTTAAAAAGGGCTAAATAAACAATCTCTACATGTAAAAGGCTACTGACTCCTACTTCCTCTGTTGAGAGCAACTGTTGAACCCCAGCTGCCTGTAGGTAAGATTTTTATTCTGGAATTATTTAATTGGTTTATGATATGTTTATGACTAAGGTCTTTTCAATAACTTATTTCTGGTGAGAATAAGCAGAGGCTGCCAACGATTTCCAGGTAAATATGGGGTTCCCGACTACAGCAGGGGCATCTGTGCATTTTTATGGTTGTGCTTTACTTTTAAACTTTGCTCCCAGCTCTCTGTCACGGTGACCCCTCT